>NW_007015600.1:0-655 GCF_000164805.1 Carlito syrichta
TTGCTGCCCTTGTGGTATGCTGCCTGCATGTCCTGAGCCCCAGGCCCCCCGAAAAGTGAGTCTCATGCCCAACTGTGCCCAGTCCCCAAACCTCTTGGTCCACTCACTCCATTCTGAGCAGAAATGATAGTGGGCCCTGTGAGCAACCGTCACTGCAGGGCTGTGCAGCCCACAGTGAGCCAAGACTTCCCAGCAGCTTTATCCCAGTGATGTGAGCTGGCCTCTGTGTGGACACATGTGCTCCTCGGGTGCCCGCTTAGTGCAGAAGGGATGCACAGATGCTCATAGGCAGCTGGGCTGCCCAGCCCACCTGCTCACGCACCATGGTGTGTGTGTGAGCTCAGGGCACACAGGCACAGGCAGGGGGATCAGGCTCTTCCAGATCTCACTGAAAGAGGTTCCCCAGGAACTTCTCACTGAAAGAGGTTCCCCAGGAACCCCAGGTGAGATGTGGGTGAGGAGTCTGGGCGTTGGGGACAGTGCCGGCCATCACAAAGATAGGATTTCCCTTCTCAGTTCCAACTTAATAACATTCAATGTTGCACAATTTATGTATGTATGTATGTATGTATTAGAGATGGTAGGGTCTCACTATGTTGCTCAGACTGGTCTTGAACTCCTGGCCTCAAGTGATACTCCTGCCTCAGCCTCCCAA
>NW_007015601.1:0-1181 GCF_000164805.1 Carlito syrichta
ATAGTGTATATACCATGAAGTAAGTTGTGTGGCAAACCTAAACTTATTCCATATGAAAATTGTTAAGTATAATTCTTACCTTTAAGGTAGAATTAATTGTTGAGTAATGTTGCTTTCTGTAGGTGCTGGGCTTGATGACTGGACTGGACTTCACTCATTTTTAGAAAGAAATTATCCAGTTTTAAGCCTGAGTGAAATGAATTTTCTTTATATGCCACTAATTCATAGTTTGAGTGTATTATGTAGCTCTTGGTATTTATTGTAAAGTGAAAGCCTTGTGATAGTTCATAGAAGCAAACTCTGTTATAAGTGAAAATGACTAATTTCTGGTAACCTCTTGGTTTTAAATAGTACAAGGCATTGCTTAAAAAAATAAAAGCAGTGTATGGTCTAACTTTTTCTCATTTTATAAGCATTGTTTTTTCCCCAGATTTTTTTGTCTTTCTTTTTTTTTTTTTTTTTTTTTTTTTTTGAGTTGGAGTCTCACTCTGTCGCCCAGACTGGAGTGCAGTGGCCGCTCCCGGCCACCGCAGCCTCGACCTGCTGGGCTCGGGCGATCCTTCCGCCTCAGCCTTCTGAGTAGCTGGAATTACAGGCATGCGCTGCCATGCCCGGCTGATTTTTTGATTTATTGTAGAGATGAGGTCTCGCTGCCCAGGCGGGTCTCGAACCCGCGGGCTCAGGCAATCCACTCACCTCGGCCTCCCAAAGGCGCGGGATTACAGGCTGAGCCACCGAGCCCGGCTGATTTTTTTGTCTTTCAAAAGACATCTTTCCACTGTGATCGGTACAAGTCTGACATAAAAATCACTGTTTGTAATTTGACAGTCACAGTTGGACAAAAGCCATTGCAACTGTAAAATGAGTAGAAAGCATGCTCTACCCACCATGCACTTGTTAGACTTTCTGCCTTCCCTGTTCTAATGAAGGTGAAATGTTTTCCACACTTGACACTGACAGTGTTGAAGGTTAAGCAGTCCCCTCACCCTTTCGGGCTTGGGATGGGACTTACAGCAAGTACCCACCTTCCCGTATGGCTTAGCCAAGATGCACGCATGCCCCCCCCTTGCTCACCTTTGACAAGGCTGGAAACGGGTCCCCAGATTTCCTTCCTTTGTCCCATGAGCAACAGGCTGTACTGCCGTCCTAGTCGATCAGTCAGAGCCAGATGCTTGTTAGCC
>NW_007015602.1:0-10032 GCF_000164805.1 Carlito syrichta
TCAGTCAGACCCAGACACACACCCTTAACAACTCTGGATACTGCAGACAGGCTAAAACACTAAGGACAGACCCAGACACCCAGGAAAGGGACGAGCAATACAGACAGGCCAAAACACCCCAAACATATCATACACCTGAGGTATCTAGGTTTGTCAGGGGTGTCCAGACACATTGATCAAACCTGGACACCTTGACAAACCTATATACCTCAGACAGACACAGACAGTCACCCAGGACAGGCACAGATATGCCAGACAGACCAAGACACTCCAGACAGGTCCATACATCACAGACAGGCCCAGAACCCTGAACAGGCTCAGAAATCCCAGACAGATCCAGTCAGACAACTTGGACAGAACCAAACATACAGGAGAAGGCCAGAAACTCTGAACAGGTCGAGACACCTTGGAGAGGTCCAGACACTACGGACAGGCCAAGACAGCCCAGACATACCCAGTAAGAGACCTTGGAAAGGCCCAGACTCCCAGGATAGGATCAGATACCCTGGTCAGGCCCAGACTCCTGGACAAGCCCAGTCACTCTCAACAGGGACGGATACCCTGAATAGGCTGAGACATTCTGGACAGGCTCAGATACCCCACACAGAACCACTCAGGCCCAAACACCCCAGGTAGGACCAGACATCATGGACAGGCTCAGACACCCTGGAAAGGCCCAGACACCTCAGAAAATCCCAGAGACCCCAGAAAGGCATGGACACCCTGTTCAGGCCCATATACGCAGTCAGGCCCAGATATCATGGACATGGTCAGACACCCTGGACAGGCCCAGACTCTCTGGGTAGGCTCAGAAACCTCAGACAGACCCACACAGACATCTCAGATAGGTCAAGAAACCCCAAACAGGCCTAGACACCTTGCATAGGCCCAGACACCTAAGATAAAGCCCAGAAATCACAGACAGCCCAGACACCCAGACAGAGCAAGACACCCCAGAAAAGCCCAGAAACTTCACACAGACTGAGACAGCTCAAAGAGACACAGACAGACACCATGAACAGGTCCAGACACACAGGACATTTCCAGACACCTCAGACAAGATCAGACACCCCGAATATACCCAGACACTTCAGACATGTCCAGACAACACAGACAGGCCTAACAACTCGGACAGGTGCCAACATACTGGAAAGACCCAGACATCTCAGACAGACTCAAAAACACTGGACAGGGACACACACACCAGACATGCACAGAAAGCCCAGAATGACCCAGTCACCTTGGGCAAAATCAGATACCTCAGAAGGGCCTAGATACCTCAGAAAACCCCAGCCACCCTGGACAGGGCCAGATATCCCAGACTGGACAAGACACCTCACACCAATCTAGAACCTCGGACAGACCAAGACACTTTGGACAGAAACAGCCAGACACCCAGAACAGGTCCAGAAATTCAGAACAGGCCCAGACACCTCAGACAGGTCCGCACAGCTTTGACAGGCCCAGACACTCCAAACAGGACCAGACATCAGATACAGGCCGAAATATTCTGGACAGATTCAGACACCCCAGATAGGCCAAGACACTCAGCAGGACCAGACACTATAGACAGGTTCAGACACCACAAACCGCCCTAGAGTAACACTCCAGACTGGCCCAGATACCTCAGACAAGCCCAGACAGAAAACTTGGCAAAGCCCATCACCAGGACAGGGTCAGACACCATGGACAGTCACAGACTACCCGAACAAACCCAGACACTCTGAAGAGGAACAGATTCACTGAAATTGTGCAGACTCCTGGATAGGTCCAGACACCCTGGACAGGCCCAGCTACCCTGGACAAGGCCTGAATACTCTGGACAGGACCACACAGACATATAGGAAAGGCCCAGACACCACGGACAGACCTATACACCCCTGGAAGGTCCAGACATCCTGGACAGGCTCAGACACCCTGGACAGACCAAGACCCTCTGGATAGGCCCAGACACTCAGACAGACCCAAACACACACCCTGAACAACTCCAAACATTTCAGACAGGTTAAGACTCCAGGACAGACCCAGACACCCAGGAAAAGGCCAAGCACCAGAAACAAGTTCAAACACCCCAGACAGATCAGACACCTCACATAGACCCAGACACATTGGTCAAATCTGGATGCCCCTAACAAACCTAGACACCTCAGACAGACATAGACAGTCACCCAGGACAAGCACAGTCAACCAGGACAGGCCTAGACACTCCAGACAGGTCTATACACCCCATACAGGCTCAGAAACCCAGAACACGTTCAGACACCCCAGACAGACCCAGGCAGACAACTCAGAGAACCAAACACTGGGAGAGGGTCAGAAACCCTGGACAGGTCCACATACCACAGACAGGCCCAGACACCATGGACAGGCCCAGATACACTGGACAGAGTCAGGCAGAAACCTTGCAAAGGCCCAAACTCCCTGGACATTCCCAGTTACTCTGGACAGGGAGGACACCCTGGACAGGCTGAGACATTCTGGACAGGCACAGATACCCCACACAGGACCATTCAGCCCCAGACACCCCAGGCAGGACTACATATCATGGACAGGCTCAGACACCCTGGACAGGCCCAAATTCTCTGAATCAGCCCAGACACCTCAGACAGACCCAGAAAGACACGACGGACAAGTACAGGCACTCCAGACAGGCTCAGACAACCCAGTTAAGTCCAGCTACCGTAGATAGGCTCAGACTCTCCAGATAGTCCTAGACAACCAAGAAAGTCACAGGCACCCTGGACAGGCCCAGATACCATTGTCAGGCTCAGAATCCTCAGACATACCCAGGCTGACATCTCAAATAGGTTTAGACACCTCAGACATGGCCCAGACATCCCAGACATGTCCACATACCCTGATCAGACACAGACACTCCAGACAGTCCTAAACCCCTTGCACAGGCCCAGACACCCAAGAGAGACCCAGATATCACAGACAGGTACAGACATTCCAGACAGACAAAGACACCCCAGAGAGGCCCAGAAACTTCAAACAGACCCAGACACCTCAGACAGACACAGACAGATACCATGAACAGGCACAGACACCAGGGACAGGCCCACATACCTCAGATAAGAACATACACCCCAGATAGGCACAGATACTCCAGACAGGCCTAGACACCCCGTACAGGCCTAACACCTCAGACAGGCCTAGACAACCCTGAAAGACCAGACATTTCACATAGGCTCAGACACCCTTGATAGGGTAACACACTCTGGGCAGTCCCAGATACCCCAGAATGACCCAATCACCCTGGGTAGAGCCATATATGTCACACAGGTAAGACACCTCAGAAAGTCACCGACATCCTAATAGGGCCAGACACTCCCCGAAGGCCAAGACACCCCACACAGACTCCGACAGAAACCTTTGACAGGCCCAGATTCCCTGGATAGAATCCGATACCATGAATAGACCCAGACTCCCTGGTCAGGTCCAGTCACTCAGATAAGGAACAGACACCCTGGAGAGGCTGAGACATTCTGGACAGGCCCCAACACCTCGGACAACCCCAGAGATACCAGATAGTCTCTGACACCCTGTTCAGGCCCAGATACCCCAGTCAGTCCCAGACATCATGGACAGAAACTCTGGACAGGACCACACAGACACCTTGGACAAGTACAGACACCCTGGACAGGCCCAGACACTCCTGGAAGGCTCAGACATCCTGGACAGGCTCAGACACCCTGGATAGGCCAAGACTCTCTGGATAGGCCCAGACACTCAGACAGACCCAAAAACACACACCCTGAAAACTCCAGTCAATCCAGACAGGATGAGAAACCAAGGACAATGTAGACACTCTACAGACCTAGAAAACCTAGACATTCACAGGTACACTGGACAGGCCCAGATACCCTTGTCAGGCTCAGAATCCTCAGACAGACACAGAAAGATCTCAGATAGGTCTAGACACCCCAGATATGACCTGGATATCCTGGACAGGCCCAGATACCCTGGTCAGACCCAGACACCCCGGACAGGTTTAGATACTTCACACAGGCCCAGACATCACAGACAGGCCCAGACACCACAGACAGGCCAAGACACCCCAGCCAGAACAAAATACTTCAGATAAACCGAGACACCGCAGATAGATACAGATCCATGAACAGGCACAGACACCGGAGACAGTCTCACAGACATCAGACAAGACCAGGCAACACATATAGGCCCAGACACTCTGGACAATACCAGACACCCCAGACAGGCCTAACACCACAAACAGGCCCAGAAACCCCTGAAAGGCCTAAACATCTCACACAGGCTCAGACAGCCTGGATAGGTCAACACACACAGGACAGGTTCAGACATCCCAAAACCTCACAATCACCCTAGGCAGGGTGAGATACCTCACACAGGTTGGACACCTCAGAAAGCCCCAGACACTGTGGACAGGACAAGACACCCTGGACAGGACAAGACACCCAGAGAGACCCCAACAGAAACCTTTGACAGGCCCAGACTCCCAGGACAAGAGCAGGTACAATGGACTGGCCCAGACTACTAGGATAGACCTTGTCACTCAGGACAGGAGCAGATACCCTGGACAAGTCGAGACATTCTGGACAGTCCCTGACACCTCATACAACCCCAGAGACCCCAGAATACCTGGACTACCCCTTTAGACCCAGATATCACAGACAAGCTCACACAGGCTGGGCAGGCCCAGACTCTGAATAGGCCTAGAAACTTCAGACAGACCCACAGAGATATCTCACATAGGTCCAGAAACCCAATACAGGCCTAGACACCACGCATAGGCACAGACACCTAAGACAAAGCCCAGAAATCACAGGTGGCCCATATGCTCCTGACAGGCCAAGACCACCCAAAAAGGCCCAGACTGATACCTCAAACAAACATAGATAGACACCCCAGAATGGCCCAATCACCTGAGGCAGGTCCAGATAACTCAGACAGACCCAGCCTTCCTGGAAAACCCCAGACACCATGCACTGGACCAGACACCTCGGACAGGCCAAGACACCTCACATAGACCCAGACACCTCAGACAGACAGACAGGCAGATCAGGCCCTCTCACCCAAAAAGGTTCAGACACTTCAGACATAACCGGACATCTTAAATAGGACAAGAAACAGACACAGGTCCATACTCTGGACAGAGCCAGACAACCCAACTGGCCGAGACACCCTGCAGATAGCAAGACACCTAGGACAGGGCCAGACACTATGAACAGATTCAGACACCACAGACAGGCCAAGAGTAACACCTCAAACTGGCCCAGAAATCTCTGACAAACCCAGACAGAAAACTTGGATAGGCCCAAACACCCAGGACAGAGTCAGACAACATGGACAGTCGCAGAATAGCCGAACAAACCCAGACACTCTGAAGAAGGACAAACTCACCAAATAGGCACATACTCCCGGACAGGTCCAGAAATGGTGGACTGGCCCAGATACCCTGGACAGGCCTGGATATTATGAACAGGCCCATACATACACCTTGGAAAGGCCCAGACATCATAGACAGGCCCATACACCCTTGGGAGGCCCAGATGTCCTGGATAGTCTCAGATCCTCTGGGCAAGCCAAGATCCTCTGGCTAGTCTCAGATACTGAGACAGACCCAGACACACACCCTGAACAACTGCAGACATTCCAGGTAGGCTAAGACACCAGGACACACCCAGACATCCAGGAAAGGGACAACACCATGGACAGACACAAACACCCCAGACAGATCATACACCTCAGGTACACTCAGACACATTGGTTAAACCTGAATACCCTGGACAAACCCAGACACCTCAGAGAAACACAGACAGCTACTCAGGACAAGAAAAAATACCCAGGACAGACCTTGACACTCCAAACAGGTCCATACATCCCAGGCAGGACCAGAAACCCTGAATAGACACAGATACCCAAGACAGACCCATTCAGGCAACATTAACAGGACCAAACACTTGGAAGAGGGCCAGATACTCCAGACTGGTCCAGACACCGTGGACAGCTCCAGACACCACAGACAGGCCCAGACACCCTGGACAGACCCAGACAGAAACCTTGGAAAGGTCCAGACTCCCGGTACAGGATAAGATATCCTGGACAGGCCCAGTCTCCCTGGTCAGGCCCAGTCTCTGGACAGGGAAGGAAATACTGGACAGGTGTAGACATTCTGGACAGATACCCCACACAGGACCATTCAGGCCCAGACACCCCAGGCAGGCCCAGACATCATGGACAGACTCAGTAAGCCTGCACAGGCCCAGACTCTCTGAATAATCCAAGGCATCTCAGACAGACCCAGACAGACACGTTGGACAAGTAAGTACACTCCAGATGGCTCAGATAACCTGGATGAGCCCAACTATCCTAGACTGGCCAGACACTTCAGAACAGGCTTCCCCAAACACCCCAGATACCCTGGACAGAATCAGACACCTCGGACAGGCCAAGACACCTCACACAGATCCACAAATCTCGGACAGTTTCAGACATCCCGGACAGACACCGACACCCAGAGCAGGCCCAGACACCTAGACAGCTCAGACAGGTCCGAACCCCTTTGACAAGGCCAGACATCCCAAACAGGACTAGACACAGACACTAACCCAAATACTCTGGAAAGAGCCAGATATCCTGGATTAGCCGAGACATCCCACAGATAGCCAAAGAGGCCTAGAAAACCAAGACAATCCCAGGCACCCTGGAAAGACCCAGATACCCTCGTGAGGCTCAAAAACCTCAGACAAACACTGACATACATCTTAGATAGGTCTAGACATCCCAGACTTGGTCAGGACATCCCAGATATGCCAAGAAACCCTGGACATGCCCAAATGCTCTGGACAGGCCCACATGGACATCTTGGACAGGCCCAGACACCATGGACAGGGCCAGAAACCCCTGGCAGGCCCAGACCTTCTGGAAAGGCTCAGACACCCTGGACAGGCTGACTGGCTGTGTCCTGGATAGGTCCTGACACTCAGATACACCCAGACAGAAAACCTGAACTACTGCAGACACTCCAGACAGGGTAAGACACCCAGGAAAGACCCAGACAGTCAGGAAGGGACAAAAGCGCCAGACAGGCCCAAACACCTCACATAGATCATACACCACATAGACCCAGACACATTGGTCAAACCCGGAAGCCCCTGCAAACCTAGAAAACTCAGATATACACAGCCAGTCAGCCTGGATAAGCACAGACACCTAGGACAGATCTAGACACTCCAGACAAGTCCATATACCCCATTCATGCCCAGAAACCCAAAAGAGGCTCAGACATCCCAGACAGATCCAGGCAGACAACTCACACAGAACCAAATACTGGGAGAGGGCAAGATATCCCAGACAGGTCCAGATACCTCAGACTGGCCTAGATACCCCCAGACAGGACCAGAAACCACAGACTGGCCCAGACACCCTGACAAACCCAGACAGAAACCTTGCAAAGATCCAGACTCCCAGGACAGGATCAGATACCCTGGACAGGCTCAATCACTCTGGACAGACAGGACACCCTTGACAGGATGAGAAATTCTGGACAGGACTAGATACCCCAAACAGGATCATTTAAGACCATTCACCCCAGTCAGGCCCATACGTCATGGACAGATTCTCTGAATAGGCCCAGGTACCTCAGACAGATCCAGAAAGAGATGCCAGACAAGTACTGGCACCCCAGATAGGCTTAGACAACCCGGATCTGTCCATCTAATCCAAACAGACCCAGACATACCAGATATTCCTAGACTAACTAGATCCAGGACTGGCCCAGTCACTCTGAACTCAGGAGGACACCCTGGACAGGCTGAGACATTCTAGACAGACCCAGATACCCCACACAAGACTGTTCAGGCCCAGACAACCCCGGAAAGCCCACATACAAAGTACAGGCTTATATACCCTGGACAGTGCCAGACTATACGAATATGCCCACACAACTCAAACAGACCTAGACAGACAGGCTGGACAAGTACAGACAGTCAAGATAGGCTCAGACCACCCGGATAAGCTCAGTTACCCTAGATACGTCCAGACTCTCCAGACAGACCTAGACAACCAACACATTCCCAGGCTCCCTGGATGGGCCCAGATACCATGGTCAGGCTCAGAATTCTCAGACAAAGGCAGACAGACATCTCAGATAGGACTAGGCACCCCAGACATGACCTATACATCCTGGACAAGCCCAGATACCCTGGTCAGACCCAGACACCCTAGACAGGCCCTAGACACCTCGCACAGGCCCGCACATCACAGACAGGCCCAGACACCCCAGACAGGCCAAGACACCCCAGCCAGACCCAAAAACTTCATATGGACTGAGACACCACAGACAGACACAGATGCTATGAACAGGCACAGACACCGGAGATAGTCTCACAGACCTCAGACAAGACCACACAACACATATAGACCTACACACTCCGGACAGGACCAGACACCTCAGACAGGCCTAATACCACGGACAGGCCCAGAAACCCCTGAAAGGCCTAGACATTTCACACAGGATCAGAAACCCTGGAGAGGACAACACACACCAAAGAAGTCCAGACACCCCAGAACGTCACAATCACCCTAGGCAGGGGGAGATACCTCACACAGGTCAGACACCTCAGAAAGCCCCAGACACTGTGGACAGAACGTGACACCCTAGATACAGCAAGACACCCAGAGAGAACCTGATAGAAACCTTTGACAGGCCCAGACTCCCAGGACAAGGTCAGGCACCCTGGACAGTCCCAGACTACCAGGACAGACCTTGTCATTCAGGACAGGAACAGAAACCCTAGACAGGCCGGGACATTCTGGACAGTCCCTGACACCTTGTACAACCCCAGAGACTCCAGAAAGGCCTGGACAACCTGTTCAGGCCCAGGTACCCCAGTCAGGCCCAGATATCAAAGACAGGCTCAGACATGCTGGGCAGACCCAGACTCTCTGGATAGGCCTAGAAACCTCAGACACACCCACACAGGTAACTCACATAGCTTCAGAAACCCAATATAGGCCTAGACACCACGCATATTCCTAGACACCTAAGAAAAAGCCCAGAAATCACAGACAGGCCCAGTTGCCCCTGACAGGCCAAGACACACCAAAAAGGCCCAGAAAATTCACACAGACTGAGACACCTCAAACAGACATAGACAGACACCCCAGAATGGCCCAATCCCCTTAGGCAAGTCCAGACACCTGAGACAGACTCAGCCTTCCCGTAAAGCCCCAGGCACCCTGGACAGGACCAGACACCTCCGACCACCAAGACACCTCACACAGACCCACAAATCTTGGACAGACCCAGATACCTCGGAGAGACACAGACACCCCGAAAAGGCCTAGTCACCTGGATCAGGCCCAGACACCTCAGACAGGTCCAGACACTTTCGACAGGACCAGACACAGACACAAACCCATATACTCTAGACATAATCAGACATCCCAGACTGGCCGAGACATTCCACAGATAGCCAGACACCCAGGACAGGACCAGACACTATGGACAGGTCCAAACACCACAGACAGGCCAAGAGTAACAATCCAGACTGGCCCAGAAACCTCAGTAAAACGCAGACAGAAAACTTGGAACGGACCAACCACCCAGGACAGGGTCAGACACCAGGGACAGTCACACAATAGCCGAACAAACCAAGTCACTATGAAGAGGGATGGACTCAACAAATAGGCAAGCCAAGACACCCTAGACTGGCCCAGATACCATGGACAGGCCCACACACCCTTGGAAGGCCCAGATATCCTGGATAGTCTCAGATACTCTGGGCAGGCTAAGACCCTCTGGCTAGATCCAGAAACTCAGACATATCCAGAGACACACCCTGAACAACTGCAGACATTCCAGGTAGGCTAAGACACCAGGACACACACAGACATCCAGGAAAGGGACAAACACCACGGACAGACCCAACATCCCAGACAGATCATACACCTCAGCTACAACCAGACACATTGGTCAAACCTGGACACACTTGACAAACCCAGGAACCTCAAAGAGACACAGACAGCTACCCAGGAAAAGAACAAATA
>NW_007015603.1:0-467 GCF_000164805.1 Carlito syrichta
TAAAACATTTAAAATAAACATTAAACAAAGATTTTTAGCTAATGAACATCATGCAGATTCACCCTCAGGTGAATGACATAATGAAAATGGTCATATATTAGGAGAATTACCATTCTGTTGAATGACAAGATCTGTTCTTTCCTTCTGGCATGGAGAAACCCTCTAACGAATAGAAAAGCTCTATCTAATTCTCTTCTGCTTCATCTGCAGTTTGGAGAATAAAATTTTACCTAATTAAAAACCCCTGTTTTGTTGGGGGGACGGTTTGTTTTTCTTTTGAGTCAAAGTCTCACTCTATCACTGAGGCTGGAGTGCAGTAGCATGATCACAGGTCGCCACAGCCTCCACCTTCTGGGTTCAGGCAATCCTTCAGACTTAGCTTTCTGTGTTCCTGGGACTACAGGTACGTGCCACCACACCTGGTTAATTTTTTTTTTTTAATTTTTGTTGTTATTGTTGTTGTTATA
>NW_007015604.1:0-4222 GCF_000164805.1 Carlito syrichta
GTGCAGTGGAACACTCCTGGCCACCGCAGCCTCGACCTGCTGGGCTCAGGTGATCCTTCCACCTCAGCCTTCCAAGTAGCTGGAACTACAGACATGCGCCAACACACCCAGCTCATTTTTGATTTATTGTAGAGATGAGGTCTCACCAATTTGCCCGGGCTGATCTCGAATCAGTGGGCTCAAGCAATCCTCTCACCTCGGCCTCCCGAAATTCTGGGATTATAGGCATGAGTCACTGCACTGGAATTACAGGTTTGAGCCTCAGTGTCCAGCCTAACAGCACATCTTCTGTAGCATGTCTCAGACTACCACTTGGTGGTGCCAAAAGACCTGCTCTGGCATATTGCTCCAGTATCATAAGGAGAGGTGAAAACAAAAGCAAAAGGAGATGTTGAGAAATAGTAAGATGTAATTGGCCTAGAAATGTTCCGGGGTAGCTCAGAGCTGTCCTATTTTTCAAGTCAATAGTGCAAAGTACTAAAATAGGAAGGCAGCCAGGAGCGATGGCTCAGCCTGTAATCCCAGCACTTTGGGAGGTCGAGGCAAGTGGATTGCCTGAGTCTGCAGGTTTGAGACCAGCCCGGGCAATTTGGCGAGACCTCGTGACTACAATAAATCAAAAATTAAGCCGGGTGTGGTAGTACATGCCTGTAGTTCCAGCTATTTGGAAAGCTAAGGTGGAAGAATCGCCAGAGCCCTGCAGGTCGACGCTGTGGTGGCCGTGGATGTGACATGGCATTCCAGCCTGGGCAACAGAGACTCCAACTCAAATTTTTAAAAAAGGGAAAGCAACTCATTTCCTTCACTGAAGTCCATTGAAAAAAATTTAATTGTTTATGTGTTTAAATTTCAGTAGTTTTATATGTATATATATATTGAGAAAGAAAGATTCACAGACACCAGGCCAAAAAAAAAATATGTAAAGCAAACCTAACTAAAAACCAACCCAGTTACTGTCACCAAAAGCCTTCAAAGAGTTTTCCTTCACAGATCGAGACACTTTTTTCTATCCACAGAGTCTAGCACACACTATATACAGACTAGATCATTAACAATGTTTGTTGAGACCTGCAGATTCAGCAACAACTTCATCACCCACATCACTTAAAATGAATACATAATTTAATGTTTTTCTTTCCTATCCTATTTTATTTCTGCATTCTCACACCATGTATTCTGGGGCCATATATATTCCAAATACTTCCAGGAAAAGAATTGAGACCTAAATGCCTTATCTGAGCACTTACTTCTGTAGGAACCGCAATCAAGAGAAGTCTTGATATTTGATAGTGTATGTTCTCCAAACTTTTCTTCTTCTTCAAAACTGTCTTCATTACTCATGGCTCTTTGCATTTCCACAAAAAATTTTAGAATTAGTTGGGATTTCCAAAACCTGCTGGGATTTTGATTAGGGTGACATTAAATCCATGGACACACACAGCTGTGTGCCTGGCATGTCCAGCCCAGAGGCCTCTCCAGAGGAGGATGGAGGGTGCAAATGCCTTGGGGACTCTGCAGAGATTCCGGCTGAGAGGACAACCAGCACCCACCTCTGCACCGCTTGGCCTTCAGAGACAGCCTAACCACAGTTGGGATGAGCTGAAAGGATGACCTGGACACTAGAGGGCCTCTCCCCTGCTGGGCTGACATCAGAGCCGGACTGTTCCCTGGGGCACTTCTCCCTCCCCTGCTCTTCTGCCTTTGCCTCATTGTGTGGGGGAGGGGACAGGGTTCTCGATAACTGACAATTTCTTCCAAATCTTGGAGCTCCAGGAAGAGAGATCACAGCCATTTTCCTGGTCTGCATCTTCCCAGCATGGAACCGGGGTTGCACACACCCCATGAAGGCAGCATGTAAGGGGTGCAGCCCTGGGAACTCATCAGAAGAGTCACTCCGCAAGTGTCAAGGGAGCCCCTGAGAGCCACACATTATGACAGGTAGTTCCAAGGCACAAGGACCCAGGTGTACGCAGGGCAGACGTGCACACATCCTGCATGGGAACATTTTCAAAACGCCCAACGGGAGCTTGAGGTCTGTCTGCTCACAACAGTCATGCCGAAAGTGGGACAGAGAAGTCCCACTCCAGTTGGACAGAGAAGTCTGAACTAGCCTGTGTAGGGAGTGAGAGGAGTGGTGAGGGTGTGGTCTCCAAAGCGGCCTAGGGGTCACCTGACTGTGCTGCTGAGGGTCCCCACTGGATGCCTTCCCATTGTGATGTTTCCTCCTTTTGATGACAGAGGCAGGGAGCAGTCCTGCTCAGAGGCGGGGCTCAGGTGTGGGCTTCCAGTCAGTCTGAGGTTGAAGGGCAGATTCCACGTGAGCCAGATGACCATGACCATGCCCTTGGCCTCCTGGCAGGCCACCTGGAGGGCATCTGCAGTGCTCCTGTAGAGGAGGAAGCAGCCCGAGGCTTCTCTGACACATCGCGCCCCCTGGACACAAGGTGGTTGTAGATCGTCCCCTCTTCTGGGCGCACCTCACCTCTTCCCCAGTGGGCATGGCTGGGTCATGCAATGAGCAGAGGCAAAGCGGGGCTTCCTAGCAAGGAGAAAAACTTTGAAGAAGCAGCCTCCGGAGAGTGGTTCAAGGATGGATTTCGGTTCCTGCACCTGCCAGACCCGCCAGGGTCCTCTGTTGGCACTGGGAGCGTCTCTGTGGGTTCTGCAGCGTCCTGGACCTTTTGTGACCAGTGGAGCTCTTCTGCCAAAGGAGAGGTGGGGTGTGCAGAGCCAGGGCGGCTGCGCCCTTGTACCCGGAGCTTTCTCCCGCCGATGCTAGAGAATTATCTAACGACACACTCAGGCCTCAGTGGAGGGCTCTTTTCTGTGGGACTGCAAACACGTCGTGGTGTTCCCTCCTGATTCTCTGTCTTAAGAGTGGCCAGTCTGGACGGCAGCTGGTGGTACCGGGTGAGCAATTCCGTCTGGACCGGCTGCTGGGCACTGACCGGGCACACGTCAATTTGATCAGAGGTCATGGATGTGGTATTTGCTTATGGCTGCATTGCTGGCTTTCAGATTCAACAAGTAGTCCTGCTGGGCCTTCGTGCATTTCAGCTTGTTCGCAGAATATCTTGCCCACCTCTGGCGCAGCGTCCGCGGGGCTCCAAGATGGAGCCGAGCGGGGGCGTGCGGGGGTCCACGCCCGGGGTCCGGGCTACTGGCTCTCCAACGGCTGGTGTCCTCGAGGCTCAGCCCACCACGTGGTGCCCGCAAGCCAGCAGTTCCGGGTTGGCTCCCGCAGGTACCCAGCCGCCCTGGGCTGTGGGGGTTCCGGAGGCCGGAGGGATGCTCGGCGGCGCAGGAGGACTGTGCGGGGCGGCCTGTTTGGGTTTGATGGTTGTTGAATTTGAGGGGTTCTTCAGATATGTGACTTGCAAATATTTTCTCCCATTTTCTGGGTTTTTACTTTGTTGACAATGTCTTTAGGTGCGCAAAATTTTTAAACTCCATGAATGTCGATCTACTTTTTCTTTGGTGGCCTGTGCTTTGGTGTCATATTCAATAAATCATCCCCAGATCCTGAAGATTCTGTCCTTTTTTGTTCTATGAGTTTAGTAGTTTTAGGTCTCACATTTAGGTCAAGGGTACATTCTGGTTTGATTTTCATACATGGTATTAGGAAAGGGTTAGGTTTCACTTTTTTGTATGGGGAGATTCCGTTTTCCCATCAGCTTTTGTTGAAAAAACTGTCCTTTCTCCATTGATTGGTCTTGAGAACGTTGCCCAAAATCATTTGACCATATATGCTAGGGTTCATTTCTGGACTCTCTATTCCGTTAGTTATGTGTCAGTAGCACACCATTTTAATTACTATAACTTTGCAGTAAGTTTGGAATCAAAATGTGTCAAGCTTTGTTTTTTCAGGATGGCTTCAGCTCCCTGAGGTCTCTTGAGATTCCGTGTGAATTTTAGGATGAGTTTTTCTTTTCAGCAAAAAAATCACCAGGATTTTGACAGGGAGTGCACTGAATCTATAGATCATTTTGGGTAGTATCAACATCTTAACAACATTAAGTCTTCCAATTTATGAAAATACGTTGCCTTTCCATTGATGTCTCTTTAATCTCTTTCAGAAATGTTGTATAGTTTTCACTGAAAAAGTGTTTCACCTCCATGGCTAAGTTAATTCCTAAGTATTTTATTCTTTTGGATGCAATTATAAATGGAATTTTTTTTTTTTTTTGAGTTGGAGTCTCATTCTGTCGCCCAGACTGGAGTG
>NW_007015604.1:5644-6454 GCF_000164805.1 Carlito syrichta
ACAGAGTGAGACTCCACTCAAAAAAAAAAAAAAATTGTTAAATATACTGCTGAACTGGATTTGTTAGTATTTTGTTAAGGATTTTTGCATCAATATTCACAAGGGAAATTGATCGATAGTTTTATTTTATTGTAGTGCCTTCATCTGGCTGTAGTATCAGGGTAAAACTGGGCTCAGAGTATGAGTGAAGGAGATTTCTCTCTTTTCAGTTTTTGTTAAAAGTCTAAGCAGGATTGGAGTTCATTCTTTAAATGTTTAGTAGAATTCACCAGCAAAGTCATCAGGTGCGGGGTTTTTCTTTGCTGAGAAAATCTGTATACTGATTCAATCTCCTCACTAGTTATACGTGTATTCATATTTTCTATTTCTCATGATTTAGTCTTGGTAATTTTTGTGTTTTTAGGATTTTGTTCATTTCATTTAGGTTAAACAATGTGTTGGTGTACTACTCATCAAGGTACTTTCTTATAATCCTTTTTATTTCTTTAGAAGCAGTAATAATTACCCCTCCCTTCCATTTCTGATTTTAATAATTTTAGTCTTCATGTTTTTTTCTTAATTCATCTAGCTTAAGATTTACCAATTTTGTTGATCTTTTTGAAGAGCAACTTTTGGTTTTATTGATTTTCTCTATTATTTTTCTATTCTTTAATGCATGTATCTCTACTCTAATCTTTATTATTTCCCTCCTGCTAGCTTTGAGTTTAGCGTATTCTTCTTTGTCTAGTTCTTCAAGTTGCAGTTAGGGTGTTTCTACTTTTTTATCACGTTTATGGTTATACATTTCCCACTTTGCACAGCTCTCACTGT
>NW_007015605.1:0-459 GCF_000164805.1 Carlito syrichta
GCCTCACCTTAGAAATAAAGTAACTAATATTCTGAAAGTTTGTGTAATATGCTCACTTAGATAAAGAGAGACTAAAGTGAGATTTGAATGCTGTTTTTAAACTTATAAGTAAACATTCTATACAATAAATTTAAACATTACTCTTCGGATTATCTATTCAATTTTGTTCTCTGAAAAACTGGTGAATATTCATATCAAACCTGTTTCTGCTATTAATTCTATAGGTGTACTCAGTTATTGCTTTATTCAAATTTTATAATCTTCTTAGAGAAAAACAGGGGAAGGATTCTCTCCATTTTACAGATAAATGGAATCATACAACCACTCCAGAGTCACAACAATCATACTTAGAGAATGAGCAACTGTGCCGTCTTTCTTCTTTTGCTATGTAGTAGATGTGGATGCTTTGCCTATAGTGAAGGGGTGGTAAGGAGCCCATCTTCCTGTGTCCAAGAGTAA
>NW_007015606.1:0-3178 GCF_000164805.1 Carlito syrichta
ACTCTTCCTCTTGCCAAATTAGCCAGCTGCATCCATGTACCCTCATTAAAGACACTGAAGATTATCCTAAAACAAACATATAAGCTGACAAGCAAAAAACAAAAACAAAGAAAAAACAAGACAAAAACATCTTTTAAGAAATAGAATTCCCGGGTTCGAGACCTGCCTGGGCAGGCGAGAGCTCATCTCTACAATAAATCAAAAATTAGCCGGGCGTGGTAGCGCCCACCTGTAGTTCCAGCTACTTGGAAGGCTGAGGCGAAAGGATCACCAGAGCCCAGCAGGTCGAGGCTGCGGTGGCCAGAAGCGGCCACTGCACTCCAGTCTGGACGACTGAGTGAGACTCCAACTCAAAAAAAAAAGAAAGAAATAGAATTCCTAGCAAACAAGGAATGCTAAATGTCAGAGAATTGAAGGCCAGAATGTAGAAGAAACAGATTGAATGTATTTGCCAGAAGGTCAATTTGGGCACACACACATACCCTTTCAACCTGAAATTTCAAATCACCTTGTCCCAAAGTGTGGTCTTTGTGCACGTCTGTATGTGTGTGCATATAAAAGTGTGAATCCATCAATTCTTAAGAAAATATGATTCTTGGACTACAGAGAGAAAGGAAAAAAGAGAAGAAAGAACCTGAGAGGAGGGGTAAGGTCCAAGGTGGGATGCAAAGGTAATTTGAAATTATAACCCAACAAATGCAGAACAGGAAGGGAACAGCATTTTTATGAGGCCGGAAGATAGCATCAGCTCATTAGTGGTTCCATTACAGTATACATCGGTTTGCTTTCTCTCCTTAAACACACACACAAAAGTGATGTATGTGCATGTAAGTATGGAGGAAGTACATTAAATAAACACACCTTAAGCTATTTTAGGGTATTCTGAGCATTAACTCTCACTCTTGAAAAAGGGGTGAGAATTTTGAAATATTTTAGTCTTTGAAACTAGCCATTGCACTTCAGATATAATTGGATTCCCAAAGAATGTCTTCAGTAGGTAGGAAGTGGGGAAAGGTCAGAGTGAGAGGGGTAGACTCTTTGCACCATTTGTATGGGATGGCAGGAATATCTAAAAAAGGGTACTAGAGAAACAAAGAAAGACTTTCCTGGTAGACTTTTCTGTTAACACTCCTTTTCAACTTCTTTTATATACCATAGAAGTATAACATAGACTGCCTCAAGTAAGCATAGCTCTTTAAGTGCAAAATTCGTAAAAGTGCACTCTTATACTATCCTTAAAAAATTAATAGGTAATAAACATGAAGTTCTTACTCTTTGCTGAATCCTGGCCTGAACATTTTATGTGATTGGTTAGTTTTATCCTTGCAACAATCCTTGAGGTAACAATTATGATGACTATCATTTTACCTCTGAGTTCAGTGATATTAAGTAGGCAGTGGAAGGTTAGGTTGATAGGTGATGAGATGCTGGGATTTGAACCCAGAAAGTTCATCTTAGAGTCCATGCTCATAAGCAGTGCACTCTACTGCCCAAAAGAACACTTGAGGTAGCCAGAAGCATCACTCACACCAGAGGAAAACAAAAGACTAAACTGAGGTGATAAAAGGGTGAGAGAGATGGCAGATGCAATAGAAATAGACAAAAGGACGTTACAAATAGTTCTAGAATTCCTTTAAAATCTAGTATTTTCACAGAAATTATATATAGAATTATATGCACACAAAATTGTAAAGTATTATGTAAAATATGAATGTGCACAATATGAATATCAATAAAATTATAAAAGTATATAACATGCCTGAAATATGTTAGTATGTACATGGGGTATTATACATTTATATTATAAAAGTACACATGTCAAATCCAATTAACACATTGGCTTGGAACTGTGGCCATGTCTGTGAAGGCGTTCATTGAGAGAAAAAGCAAGTGCTACACTATAGAAACAGTACACTCTTTCAAAGTAGAGAGACTTCTAGAAAGGAAAAATGCCTGCAGCTCATCCTCTCACACCTTAACAATGCAGATTTCCATGTGGTGGGGTTAAAAGTTACTGTAAAAAATAGACTTTTATTTATTAATTTAAAAAAACTGTTACAACTTTTTTTTTTTTTGAGTTGGAGTCTCACTCTGTCACCCAGACTGGAGTGTAATAGCTGCTCCCGGCCACTGCAGCCTCGACCTACTGTGCTCCAGCGATCTTTCCGCCTCAGTCTTCCAAGTAGCCGGAACCACAGGCACACGCTATCATGCCTGGGTAATTTTTCTCGATTTTATTGTAGAGATGAGGTCTCACCAAATTACCCAGGCGGGTCTCGAACCCGTGGGCTCAGGAAATCCACTCACCTCAGCCTCCCAAAGCGCTGGGATTACAGGCTGAGCCACCAAGCCCTACTACAATTTTAATTTGCCTAGTTTCTAAGTACTACTGCAACCAAAAAGTTAAATATACATTTTAAAAGTCAATCTGGTTCATATTTAATGCTAGACAACTAGGCTTATAGAAAAATGAGTGGAAAATACAGAGTTGCATATGTCCCCTCACTCTCTTCGCAACTTCCACTATTTGTAACATCTTGTATTTGTAACATCCACTATTTGTAACATCTTGCAGCATATGAACATATGCTACTTTTATACTTTCAGACTGATTTAATTACCCTTTATTTTGAGGAATAATTTGAATAAAGGGAAGGCATTTTTTATTAGTAATGTGACTGTATTTTAATAGGACTGTAATTTGTAACTGCAGTTTATATTTTTTAGGTTTTGACTGGGTTGCATTTTAGTAAAAAATGACTTTTGTTCTCAGAAGTAGTTGTAGCTACATTTGAAAGAGAGAATGTATGTGCTATCCCTTTTCTCAACTGTACTGTACAAAGGGGGTAAAAAAATCACATGACAGAACAAAATATCACCTAACAACCTGCTATAATAGAACAAGAAAGAAAAAAAAAGCAGGACATAGATAGAGATACTGAGTGTTCACTGCTTTTAAAAGGTCTGGCATATTCAAGAAAATCTTGTAAGATATTCAGGTCTATCTTCAGGCCACTATGGTGCCCTTGGACTGGTCAACAAGTGGCACTGAATATGGTAGAATCTATTATTGGTGTGTTTGAACTCTCTTACATTTCTATAGTTAGTTTGTTTTACTAACTATGTTAGTATGTTTGCAGACATAGTAATACAGACTAATTGTAACAAGGGCTTGAAA
>NW_007015607.1:0-689 GCF_000164805.1 Carlito syrichta
ACCTCAGCCTCCCAAAGGCGCGGGATTACAGGCTGAGCCACCGAGCCCGGCTCACTGACACTTTTTTTAAAAATTACTTTTCCTTTTTATTATAACCATCCTAGAGGATGGGAAGTGGTTTGTCATTGTGGCCTTGATTTGCATTTCTCTAATGACTAAAAATATCAAGCATCTTTTTTTGTATTTAAATGACATTTGTATATCTTCTTTGGAGAAATGTCTTCTCAAATCCTTTACCTATTTTTAAATTGAGTTATTTGCCTTTTTGTTGAATTCTAAGAGCTCTTTATATATTCTGGGTTCAAGTTCCATTCCACATACATGATTTGCAACTATTTTCTCCCATCTGTTGGTGTTCTTCAATATTTATGTATTTTTAACACAGTGGTATTACTGTGTGTGTGTGTGTGTGTGTGTGTAGTAAGTTCTGTTGTGTTTTCCTCTTAATACTAAGTGGTTAAGAGCTCTAAAGTTAGAATGCTAGGGTTCAAATTCGACTCAGCTATTGTGTGAATTTTGGGACTTTAGATAAGTCCCTTAATCTATGCCTTAGTTTCCTCATCTGTAATATAGGAATGCTCATGAGGTCCATATCAGGGTTGTGAGGTTAAATCGTAAAATGATGGAAAAGACTTGGCATATAGAAAGCCCTCACTAGATGGAATTTACTGGGGTATTCCTACACACCG
>NW_007015608.1:0-449 GCF_000164805.1 Carlito syrichta
AGGGGTGGAAATCCTCTTGACCATCTTGGCAATGGTTTTTTTGTTTTGGATATGACACCAAAGCACAGGCAACAAAAGCAAAAATCAGCAAGTATAATTACAACAAACTAAAAAAGCTTCCTCACAGCAGAGGAGACAATGAACAAAAGGAAAAGAAAGCCTATAGAGCACGAGAAAATATCTGCAAATTCCATTTCTGATAAAGGGTAAATATTCAAAATATATAAGCAGCTCTACAACTCAATGGTAGAGAAAAAAAAACACCCAATTAAAAAAAAAAAAGAGAGCAAAAAATCTGAACAGACATTTCTCCAAAGAAAACTTACAAACAGACAACAGGTATGTGAAAAGGTGCTCACAGGCCAGGCGCGGTGGCTCAGGTTTATAATCCCAGTACTTTGGGAAGCCAAGGCGAGAGAATTACCTGAGTCCAGGGGTTCGAGACCAGC
>NW_007015609.1:0-612 GCF_000164805.1 Carlito syrichta
CTAACAACTCAATTACCAAAAATCAACTAATCCAATGAAAAAATCTGAAGAGATATTTCTCAAAAGAAGACAAATGACCAAAAGGTATATTTTAAAAAGTTCCACATCAGTAATGATGAGAGAAATGCAAATCAAAATCACAATGCGATATCATCTCACCCCGGTTAAAATGGCTTGTATCAAAAAGACAGGGAATAGCAGATGCTAGAGAAAGGGGACCCCTCATGTATTGCTGGGGGGAATGTAAATTAGCATAGCCACTGAGAAAAACAGTAGAGCGGTTTCCCAAAAAACTAAAAATAGAATTACAATGATTCAGCAATTCCATTACTGGGTATTATTCAAAAGAAAGAAAACCAATACATCGAAAAGTTATCTGCTCTCTTTTTATGTTTATTGTAGCACTATTACAATAGCAAAAATATGGAATCAACTTAAGTGCCCTTCAATGGATAAATGGATAAAAAAATATGGCATCTATACACAGTTATTTGTAAGTTATTTGAAAGTTATTTGGCCGTAAAAATGAAATCCTCTCATTGCAGCAACATGGATAGAACTTAAGTGAAATAGCCCAAGCACAGAAAGATAAATGCTGTATGTTGTCACAAA
>NW_007015610.1:0-538 GCF_000164805.1 Carlito syrichta
GAATGGAGAGGCATGGAATGAAGTGGAATCGCGTGGAATGGAGTGCAATGGAATGGAGTGCAATGGAATGGAGAGGGATGGATTAGAAAGGAAAGGAAAGATGACAAAAGGATTGGAATGGAATGTAGTGGAAAGGGATGGATAGAAATGGCATGGGGAGGAATGGAATGGAACAGAATTGAATGGAAAAGACTAGAATGCAATGGAATGGAATCGAATGGATTGGAATGGAATGGAGTGAATGAAATGGAGAGAGATGGATTAGAAATGAAAGGAAAGATGACAAAGGAATGGAATGGAATGTAGTGAAAGGGAATGGACAGAAATGGAATAGGGAGGAATGAAATGGAGCAGAATTGAATGCAAAAGAATGGAATGGAATTCAATCGAATGGCTTGGAATGGAATGGAATGGAGATGAACACAATGGAGAGTAATGGAATGGAGAGGAATAGAATGGAGAGTAATGGAGTTGAAAGGAATAGAATGGAATGGAGTGGAGAGGAATGGAATGGAATGGAGTGGAATGGAGAAGAATG
>NW_007015611.1:0-447 GCF_000164805.1 Carlito syrichta
CAAAAAAAAAAAAAAAAAAAAAAAAGAAAAGAAAAAAAGAAAAGAAAATTTGTTTATGCTATTTTTTATACTTAAGGATGAATTGCTTACTCTTAAAAAGGCAATTAGAAGACTCAAAGTTCTCTGACTCAAAGTTCTCTGACTCATGAAACAGAAGAGTTTCTTTCAAAGAAACTAAAAAAATTAGTAAATAAAAAATGAAAATATAATGAAATCCACACTTCCTTCAACTTTATAGCTGATAATAATGTACTTTTTTTGGTCTTATCCAGCATATATTTAAACAGCATTATGCCACCAGTTAAGTTACAGCATCATTTTAAGACTAATCATTTACATAGTTTAAAGGAAAAGACATGGGCTATTTTCTTTAATTAAAAATATATTGTTTATTTAAAAGTAAGCTAGAGAGAGAAAGAAGGGAGAGAGAAGATTCACCTGCCCAAG
>NW_007015612.1:0-5646 GCF_000164805.1 Carlito syrichta
AAAATTGACTTATTATTCTGTTGCCCAGGCTGGGGTACAGTCGCACGATCACGGCTCACTGCAGCCTTGACCTCCCAGACTCAGGTGATCCTCCTGCCTCAACATCCGAGGTAGCTGGGACTACAGGGCACACCACCACATCCGGCTAGTTTTTAATTTTTTTTTGTAGAAACAAGGTCTTGCGATGTTGCCCAGGCAGATTTTGAACTCCTGGGCTCAGGGGATCCTTGTACCTAGGCCTCCCAGAGTGCTGGGATTATAGGCATGAGCCACTGCGCCTGGCTGGTCTCAAACTCCTGGGCTCAAGCAAGCCTTCCAGCTCAGCCTCCCAGCGTGGTGGGATTACAGGTGTGAGCCAACATGCCCGGTTTGAGTTCTGTAAGTTAAAGTCCATTGAGATGCTGGTATGCACCTGGCTTGCTATTCCCCAGGTTAGAACCCTGGCTGGGTGGTGGGGGCGTCCACTCTGCTGCACTGCCCATCCCCAGCTGCCTGTGACACAGGCTGTACTTGTGATCATCCCAGGCGCCGCGTGAAGATGGCCATGGGGCAGACAACAGGATGCCCTGCCTAGCAGGGTGGGCGTGCCCTCCAGGGGACAGTGCAGCAGCAGGGCGTCCCCACACCCGTACTTGGCATCGTCACCGTCATCCCAGTCCTGTCACGTTGCCAAGATGTTAATCTGCTCTCTCTGGAGGTGGCCTCTCGCTCCCCTGGGCCCAACACGGCCCAGCAGGGCTCCTGTCACAGGGTCCCTGCTGGCCTCTCCAGCTCAGCTCTGGCCCCACCCCCAGTCCCTGACACGCCCCTTCTTTCTAGTCCTGGGAGGATGGCTCACCTTCCTCTGCCTTTCTTGTTCCTGAGGCCCACAGGTGAGTCCAGGGAGTGGTCTCTCTTGCCCCCACCAATAGGAAAGCGTCTTACTCCTTCCTTTTCTCTGCCGGGAACTTCCAGCAAAGATCCTGGGGACCAAAGGTGCCCGGGAAGAACTGGGAACCAAAGGTGCCGGTGTGGGCCCCAGTCCTGGTCCTGACTCTCGGCAGGTCCTTTCTCCCCTTGGAAACTCAGTCTCCTTCTTCACCTGTGAAATGGGATAAATGACCACCCCCTGCTGGGTTTCAAGGAGTGTCCGGAGGGCCTGGTGCCCTGCGGGTGCTCATGAGGCCTGGTCCCTCCTGCCCTCGTCCGGGCCCCTGGTGACCTTGCCTCAGCAGCTGAGCACCCAGGCTGGGATTGTGCTCTCCCAGGAGTGTGGCAGAGTGGTTCCAGAGCACGGACTCTGCCGCCAGACTGCGGTTCCACTACCGGCTGTGTGGCCTTGAGCACTTCCTGTGGCCTCTGTGTGCCTTGATTGCTTCATCTGTTAAATGGGGCTGATATTAGGGATTGTTGAGGATGAAGACAGGCAAAGTGCTGAACCACATAGACATCGGCATGTGGTGTGTGCTCAGTGAATGCTGGCGGTTACTGTTTTCATCCTCTTCTGCTTACGTGACTTACCTGGGCTCTGAGCACATGGAGTTCCGGTCTGAGGCTCTTCGCCCTGAAGCACCAGGGGCTGGTTGGCTCTAGGCGGGCTTTGAGGCCACAGGAAGGGTCCTTATTCCTGTCTCCTGAGTTGACAGCCAATGCAAAAAGGGCGTCACGCTCTCACTGGAGCTGCTGATTTTCCCAAGAAATAAAATGCACCGATTCGTGAAATTTGCATTGGGGGAAACTGGGCAGATAGTCTACAAGTCCATAAAACCCAAAAGCAGGGTATTTTCTGCTGGCTTCTGGCTGAGTTGCCTGGGACAAAGCCACCCGGAGTCACATCTGACAAGGCTTGCAGCATCGAGCGCCATCAATTATAGAAGGAAGCGAGCAACTGTGATTTTCTCAGGTGAATTTTTCAGGGACATTGTCCGGGGAAGATTCCTGGCAAGGCTTTGCCCCAGAGTCGATGCATCCCTGCTTTGCCTCCAGGGACTGGGGCAGATGCACAGTCACCAGCTCCCTGACAATAGGAGGAGGGGAGCAGAGGGCAGAGGGCGTGGGGATGCGAGAGCCGGGGCTTTCCTTGGTGCCTGGTTGGGTTCCTGGGGGCACGCCCTGAGATGGGGTTTGTGTGAAGGGGATTCACTGAGAGACTCTTGGGCAAGCACTGGTGAGAGGTGTCGGGCTGGGCAGAGGCAGCGTCGGGACATGGCACAGCTCAGCGGGAGCCTTCAGTCAGTGCCCCCAGAGCTCTGGAGCTGGGTGTCCCTAATCGAGGTCCCTCTGCGTGAACTAGACATGGGATGTGGCCCCTGCTGGAGGAGGGCATGACCCCACCCGAGGACAGCCCCGAGAAGGACCCAATCTAGAGACCCCGGCAGCTGACACTCCTGGGAGGTGGGGAGGAGGGCCTGGTCCTGGGGAGCCGAGCGATACCTCCATGTCCTCTGTATCTGGTCAGGCTGATCATTTTGTGTGCGAGCCAGGCACCGTCCTTCCCTGAAGTTCGGACCCTCGTGCTCCTTTTGCACTGAGTTGGCCAACTGGATGGGGCCCCCTCCCTCAGGGCCCTGCCAGGTGTTGGGAGGGCTTTGAGGTTCTGCCTTCCGTGAACGGCAGATCGGTTTCAGCTCTTATTCCCCACTGACATGCTCATTCAGCCTGCCTTTTCGGGGCTCTGCTGTGGCCTGAGCCCCATCCTCGAGGAGTTTCCATTCCACTGGGGCCAGGCAGTAAAGAGACGGCAGGTCAGGTGGAGTGCACTGTTGGGTAGAGGTGGGCACCAGATGAGGCGATGAGGCAGGGCAAGGAGGTAGGAGACGGTGATGGGTGCAGTTGGGCAAGTGGTCGCGAAAGACCTCCAGCGGGGTTGAGCTTGAGCTGAGACCATTGGGTGCGGAGTAGGGAGCGGGGTAGCCTTGTCACTGCTCGGCACCAGGGTTCCTCACACACACCCTGCACCTGCTCAGCTCGGAGGGCACCTTCCCCCTCTTCCTTTGAAGGCAGTTTTTGGCAGCTCCTTCAAGCGGCCTCCTGGCTGGTCCCCAGGACCTAGGGCACCGGGGCTGTCTCTTTCCACACCGTATCACCTCACCTGGTGGACTGTGAGTTGGCCTCTGGGCTGTCATGGTCTTTGTGTCCTCCTCCCCCGTGCAAAACCTGGCACAGAATAGGCCCTGAGCTGGAGGTTAGGGAAGGGGCGACAGCGGACCAGGCTTCGCTGGAGATGCAGGCACCAGGGAAGGCTCTGGCTCTCAGACAGTCTGAGATGCCAGGTCTTGTGCACAGCTCCCTTAGGAATGTGGGTTTTGGCTGTCTTTGCCAGGCATACCTGTTGTGACCAAAAATGGCCACTCAGGAAAAAATGAGAGGCTGTGTGTTGCAGCTCGTGCCTGTAATCCCAGGACTTGGGAAGCCAAGGTGGAAGGATTGCTTGAGCCCAGGAGTTCAAGACCAGCCTGGGCAGCAAGCCCTTGACTCTACAGTAAATCACAAAGTTATCCTGGTGTGGTGGCACATGCCTGTAGTCCCAGCTACTAGCGAGGCTGAGGTGGAAGGATCGCTTGAGCCCAAGAGGCTGAGGCTGTGGTAAATCGAATTTCACCACTGCACTCCAGCCTGGGTGACCGGAAGGAAGAGAGGGAGGAAGCGAGGATGGGAGGAAGGCAGTCTTGCCCTCGCCCCTTACTGGACAGACATCCATGAGATTATCGTGGGACAGAGCTGGTTGGGGATTCGTGCCCAGTGTTTCACATCAGCCTGTGTTTTTCTAGGTTTCGCATCACTGTGCAGACGCCCCTCTGCCAACTCCCTGCGAAAAGTCAACCTTGGAGTTAGGCAGTCCTGCACTTTCTAGCTGGCTTCCCCATGGGAGGAAATGTCAGGTCAGAGCATGCAGTTAAATACAAATTAGACCTCTGGGTTTGCGGAGTGCAAGTTTCTTCCCCCCTCCCACCTTCTCCCCCCATCCCGCCTACCTTGTCCCCTTCCTGGTTTGCATGGGAGCAGAGCCCTGCTGCTTCCTGAGATTCAGCACCCGGGTTTACCTCTGGCAGGTGTGATTTTGCTAGAGGGATGTGACTCCTTGCCGAAGTCTCCCTGCCAGGACGACCATCCTAAAGAGGCCTGTTTTGAAAGCAGATCTGCTTAATTGCAAGCAACAGTAAATACTGTGTCTAAGCAAAGTCATTAGTAACTGTATGTGCAAAAGCTCCTCTCACTGAGCCCACAGCTGGTGGACCCTGTTGACCTCATTTTGGGTGGCACCTGTGGACAGTGGTACCCGCCTGCCCCTCATGGCATCTGGGGGTGACCAGAGGTGGCTGAAGGTGGTGGTGAGCCTTGGAGGCTCCCGGCCTGTGGACCTGAGGAGATGGTTGCCAGCTCCTGTTCTGAATGGACAGTGCAATGGGTCATCTGGATCCCGAGTTAATGAGCAGTAGTGAAAACAGTTATGGCTAAAGGAGCCACCCATCAGCCCGCCTCCAAGCCCTCGGGGAGCCGCTGTGCCTGTCCGATTTGGAGGCTGGGCCTCCAGAAGCGAGGATGTTCCCTGTGAGACAGTGCCTTCTCGCCAGTTGCGGTCTCCACGGCACAGGGCAGACTGTGCCTCCACTTCCCCACTTAGAGAATGCGGTTGATAACATCGGTTCTGCACATCAGGTTTGTTCATCTGTTAATCTGTCCGCCAGGTGTCTGTTGAGCACTTACTATGGGCCAGGTCCTGCCCTAGTGGAAATTGTCATGTCCTGGGGCCTGTGTGACAGAGAGTCACTGGAGGGGAAGCTGTGTTGGCAGGGGGCCTGGGGGGAGTGGGACTTTGTTCTGGTTGCTGTGGTGGCAAATCTCTCTGGCCCAGGCTTGAGGTGGTCTGCAGGGAGGCAAGGCAGAGGCTGTGCCTGAGGTCCGGGTGGGTGATGACGGTCCTGGGCCAGGGAGGTGGGGCGGAGATGGCACAGCCTGGATTTGGGGGCTGCAGTGAGGCAGAGCCCACCAGCTCGCAGGTGGGCTGTGTTGTGGAGTCCAGGACTGGGGAGAGGGACCTGATGGTACCAGCTGGCCACGAGGGGTTCAGGATCCTTAGTGCAGGCTTCAGCTTCCTGGTGCAGGACCCGTGTCCAGACCGGGGACTTTGACGCGAATCACAGATACGCTTGGTGGGCATCTGCCTGCCACCCTCCCATCTGTTCATGTCTGTGTCTCCCTGGCGGAACTGGTTTGTTTGTGTGTGTGTGTTTTGCTTTTTCTTGCTTAATTGTGGTGAAATACACATAACATAAAATTGACGAGTCTACATTTTTCGTCGCGCAGTTCAGTGGTGTTAATTGTTCCACACATTCACATGTTGTGCAATGGTCAGCTCATCCATCCCCAGAGATGGATCCACTGGAAAAACTGCTGGGGGCTTAAGCGAATGTTCACCATAACCAGGACTCCCGTGGACTGTTCACTTTTATTTATTTATTTTTTATTTTTATTTTTTTGGTGGTTAACATTGTGTGGTTGAAAAACATTTTTAACTTTTGTTTTAGCCTTTTTATATTTTTATTTTTATTTATATATTTATTTTGAGTTGGCATCTTACTCTGTCGCCCAGACTGGAGTGCAGTGGCTGCTCCCGGCCACCACACCCTCGAGCTGCTGGGCTCTGGCGATCCTTCCGCCTCAGCC
>NW_007015613.1:0-445 GCF_000164805.1 Carlito syrichta
CTCACATCCACCCTGGTTGGAAGACTGGATGATCTGAGTGAAGACTACAACCAGAAGTTGCCTGGGTCTGTTCTGCTGAGCAGTCTACTGTGCAAAAAAATGCTGTCTAAGGCCACATTGCTGGTCATGATAAGATTTACCTCTTGACAGACATGTATGCTCTTGATGAAATACCCCTCCCTCGTCACCCTGACAGGGTTTAATATCATGGAAAAAGTCAAGTACTTCAAGCGTTTTTTGAGAACACGAGGGAAGGGGACATCACCTTGAGTTTTGCCATGGAAAACGCAACTCTTCTCTCCATGTGTGCGATCCCCGTGGTCTACTGGATGGTTTGCTCTTGCCTAAAAGAGCAGATGAAGAGAAGAAAAAATCTAGCAGAGGTGTGCCCAATTGCCAGCTGTGTTTGCCCAAAATCTTTCTAGCTTGTTCCCAAGCACTGAGA
>NW_007015614.1:0-476 GCF_000164805.1 Carlito syrichta
CATGAACACCTAGAGTGAGAAGGGCAGATGTGAAAACTGAGTGCTTTATTCACCCTTCTATGCTCATACATACCTAGGATAAAATAAAGATTAAATGTATCTTTCATTTATCCCTGCCAATGGGCGGCAGCCTGCAGGGTTATATCATCTACTACAGTTGCCACTTGGGTTTGGTATACATTATTTAGTTTGTGTTTTGTTTCAGCAGACCCACCTAATTATGATTTGCTGAGGCTCATGCTGAAACATGTGTGAATTTCCTAAGTATATCCCAATCAGCAGTGGTGGAAATTGGCCTAGAAAACTGCTTGGCAGAAAGATAATGGCAGACTGGGATAATGAATACATCAAAAATTATTTGCATGTGGATAATTTAGTCTTGACTGTGAGCAGCAGTCATTTACACTCTTTTGTCAGAATACCCAAATATTTAGTCATTTTGCCAAAGAGAAAAGAGGGTAGTAAATTTTCTAGGG
>NW_007015615.1:0-767 GCF_000164805.1 Carlito syrichta
CAGAGCACTTCCCTGCCCCGCCTTCACTACGGTGGTGAAGGGCCTCTTTTGTCCTCTTCCGTGAGAACTTGCCTCTGGACTCTGTCTGCCACCCCTTCTAATGCCCTGCAAGATGCTGAAGTGATGAGGCAGAGTCTGGAGCAGTCTTCTCCTGCTTCAATGGTGAGGGAGCGCTTGGGGCAATAGTGTCTCCCTGCCGCTTTTCCAAAGGAAAACTTCTGTCCATTTTGAAAAGAACAATGATCCTCTGCTTCTGCAACCTGGGAAGAGCCCGGGACAAAGTAGAGAAACTGCAGCACCTGCTGTGCACAAGGGGCCTGGCCACCAGCTCACAAGTCCCCCTTAGTCTCTCCCAGCATTTTCCTGCCAGGGAAGTTTGTTGATTAAAAAAAGGGGGAAAGAAAGAAAGAAAAAGAGAGAGAGAAAGGAAGGAAAGGAAGGAAGGAAGGAAGAGAAAGAGAGAGAGAAAGAAAGAAAGAAAGAGAAAGAAAGAAAGAGAGAGAGAGAAATAAAGGAAAGAGAAAATAGCACTCGGCTTCTGCATCCCAGGAATCACTAGAGTTCAAGCCCAGATGCTGTGGCACCAACCGCTGCACCAGGAGGGCCCTGGACGCTAGCTCCCTAGCCTTCTCTCAGTCAGCAATTCACACTCCCACTCGTTCACCAGCACATACACAAAATTTTCCATACACTCACTCACTCACACGGGGACTCGCATAGTCTTACTGGCTCAGTTGCCATCTTCCCCGCCTCCCTTAAATAGAAAG
>NW_007015616.1:0-598 GCF_000164805.1 Carlito syrichta
GAGCATTTTCTAAATATACCATTCTCTTTGAGATGTTGATACTTTGCTCTTGTTACATCTGCTGCTGAGAATGTCTCTTCCTCTTTATAGTCTCAGAAATGACCACTTACCCTTCAAGGTCAAGTTCTGACAAAATTTCTTCTAAGCAGAGTGTTGCCTGTTGCCAAATTTAAATGAATGACATTGAGGAGCTCTCATAATTTGATTATGCTGTGTTGTTTCATAAAGTAATCTAAGATCACCCTGATAATGTTCCAGATGCCCAACAGACTCCATGAGGGGGGAACAGACTCAAGTTGAATTTTGGGTCATGAAACGGTGTTTTTGTCATTCATAAGATTTTTAAATTTTTTGTCATGATTCTCATGTAGTGAAATACTTTTGAACTTTTCACATGGATTTTGATAATGTACCAAATCACACACAAGAAAGTTTGACCATAATACTTTTGAATTGTTTTTACTTATACACAAATGAGATCTAAATAGTTTAGGTGGGAGGAAATATCATTACAAGGGACAGAAATATTTTTTGAAATATATATTTTAGCCGGGCTCGGTGGCTCAGCCTGTAATCCCGCGCCTTTGGGAGGCTGAGG
>NW_007015617.1:0-547 GCF_000164805.1 Carlito syrichta
GCTGGCTAGCCAGCTGACTTAACTCACTGCCTTAACAAGCTGGCAAGCTGACTTAACTAGCTGACTTAACCAGCTGGCTACCTAGCTAGCCAGCTGGTATAGCTAGCTGGCTTAAGTAACTAGCTACCTAGCTAGCTATCTAGCTAGCCAGCTGACATGACTAGCTGACTTATCTAGCTATCTAGCTGACATGACTTGCTGACATATACCTATCGTCCCATCTAGCCAGCTGACTTAACTAACTGAAATAACCATCTAGACTGAGGACTATCCATCAGACTTAACTAACTTTTTACGTAGCTTAACAGCTGAATAGCCAACTGACTTAATGAGCTGACTTAACTAGCTAGACAACTGGTTGCCAGGGGAATTAACTAGCTGAGTTATCCAGCAAGTAAGCTTGATAGACAGCTGCCTTAAATAGCTGGCTACCTATCTAGCCACCTGGCTAGCCATTTGATTTACCCAGATGACTTTAGGTAGCAAGCTGGCCAGCCAGCTCAATTAACTTGCTAGCTACCTACCTAGCCAGCAGGCAAGCTTGCTG
>NW_007015618.1:0-457 GCF_000164805.1 Carlito syrichta
TGCCACTGCACTCCAGCCTGGGCGACAGAGTGAGACTCCAACTCAAAAAAAGAAAGAAAAAGAAAGTTCCAGGATTGTTGATACGTAGATGAAGTCCTACATATGGTAGGGTTCAGAGAGTATAGGTAAGTGTCCTACAAGCTTCCAAAGTCAGGGGCATCCTCAAAAGATGGCTTTGCAGGGCCATAAAATACTTAATTTCCTTATTTATTTATTTATTTATTTATTTATTGTTTGAGTCGGAGTCTTACTCCGTCGCCAAGAAGGCTGGAGTGTAGTTGCATGCTCATGGTCACCCCAGTGTCAACCTGTTGGGCTCCGGCGATCCTTCTGCCTCAGTCTTCCAAATAGCCGGAGCTATAAGTGTGTGCTACCATGCCTGGCTAATTTTTTTTTAATTGTAGAGACGAGGTCTCACCAAGTTGCCCAGGCTGGTCTTGAACCCGCGGGCTCAGGC
>NW_007015619.1:0-2195 GCF_000164805.1 Carlito syrichta
TTAACAGAACTTGAAATTAACCATCTTAAAGTGCACAATGGGGCTGAGTGTAGTGGCTCAGGCCTGCCCTCCCAGCACTTTGGGAGGCTGAAGCAATGGGATCACCTGAGCTAAGGGCTTCGCGACCAGCCCAGGCAACTTGGCGAGACCTCGTCTCTACAATAAATCAAAAACTAAGCTGAGTGCTAGCGCGTGCCTGTAGTTCTGGCTGAGGTGGAAGGATCGCCGGAGCCCAGCAGATTGAGGTTGCGGTGTCCATGAGCATGCCTCTGTGCTCCAGCCTGGGTGACAGAGGGAGACTCTGACTCAAAAAAAAAAGTACATGACAGGGCATAGTGGCTCAACCTGCCATCCCAGCACTTTGTGTGGCTGAGGTGAGAGGACTGCCTGAACCCAGGGGTTTGAGACCAGCCTGGGCAACTTGGCAGGACCTCGTCTCTACAATTAAAAAAAAAGTTAACCAGGCATGGTGATGAGCACTTGTAGTTCTAGCTACTCAGACGGCTGAGGCAGGAGGATCGCCTGAACCCAGGAATCTACAGTAGCTGTGATCATGCCACTGTACTCCAGCTGGGCCACAGGGACTCCCACTCAAAATAAATGAATATATAAATAAAGTGCACACTGCAGGGGTATCCAGTACATTCCCGCTGTCCCACCCCGGGCTAATCCTTAGACTTCTGACCTTCATCGCACCATCGGAAATCCCTCCCCTCCCTCAGCCCCTGTTGACCAAGACCCCGTCTCCTTGTGAATTTGCCTGTTCTAGGCATGTCACATAAATGGCTGCAGTCCACAGCCTGGTGTGCCTGGTTCCTCCCCTTCTGCCTGTTTTTTCAGGGAGGAAAACCGACACTGTGTCTCCCTGCCCTCACCCAGGACGCCTCTGACACCAGGCACCAGCCAGCTGTCCCTTAAGTTTCTTGCTGATCCTGCCTCCCTGGAAGACACGTCACATCTCATGGTGAAGAGCTCAGCCCACATGGTGGCCTGCTCCAGATGGTGGTCATGGGGCCTGGGTCTCCTGTCCCTGTGACCTATCAGCTGTAAATCAGAGGCTCCCCGGCCTCCTCCTTGGTCCCAGAATTCTTTGAGACTGGCTCCCAGAATTCAGGGAAACAACACACACAGTTACTCATTGGTTATAAAGGACTTGGGTAGAATGTGGGTAATGTGGTGCCAGGGTGAGGTCACTGTGGATAGGCATGCCACCCTCCTGGCATGTGGGTGTGGTGGTCACCTGGGAAGCTCATCACACCTCCTTGTGCAAGAGTTTGCTTATTTGTTTTGTTTTTGTGAGACAAGGTCTTACTGTTCAGGCTGGAGGGCAGGAGCATGCTCACGGCCACTACAGCCTCGACCGGCTGGGCTTAGGGGATCCTTCCACATCAGCCTTCCAAGTAGCTGCAACTACAGGCACACACCACCATGCCTGGCTAACTGTTTTTCTTTTTTCTTTTTTTTTGTAGAGATGAGGTCTTGCCAAGTTTCCCAGGCTCTTCTTGAACCTCTGGGTGCAGGAAATACTCTCACCTCCATCACCCAAAGTGCTGGGATGACAGGCATGAGCTACTGCACCTGGCTTGTACCTAACTAATTTAAAAAGAATTTGTGGAGATGGAGTCTTGCCACATTTCCCAATCTGGTCTTGAACTCTTGGGCTCAAGGAGTCCTCCTGCCTCAGCCTCCTGAGTAGCTGCGACTACAGGTGTGTATTATTGCACCCAGCTGATTATTAAAAATTTCTTGTGGAGACAGGGTCTTGCTATGTTATCCAGGCTGGTCTTAAACTCCTGGGTTCAAGTGATCCTGGCCTCAGCCTCCGGAATAGTTGAAACTACAGGTGCATGTTATCACACCTGGCTAATTTTTTAATTCATTGTAGAAAGGGGGGTCTTGCTATGTTGTCCAGGCTGGTCTTGAGCTCCTAGCCTCAAGTCATTCTCCCACCTTTGCCTCCCAAAGTGCTGGAATGGCAGGTGTGAGCCACTACTCCCCTCAATAGTTTGTACAGAGTTTAATCTCTGGCACTTTCCTGTATGTCAATGAGTGGGCTGGCAGTTCCTAACCTCTAATCGCTTGGTCATTCTGGCGACCAGCCCCAACCACCCCAAGGCTGTCCATAGGCCTCACCCCAGCACACCCCGTGAGCATCGGGGACAGACCATGTTGTATCCACCTGTTCACCTGTGGCA
>NW_007015620.1:0-449 GCF_000164805.1 Carlito syrichta
GTGCATTTGTCAAAACCTGGCAGATCACACACTTTGAATGTGTGCAGTTTGCCGCCTATCGGCCACACCTCCAAAGCTGCTAAAGGAGGACTCCCCGGGGGACGGGGTGAAGGAGAAGGAAGACCACCCAGGGGACGGAGTAGGAGGGAAGGAGCACCCCTCAGGGGATGAGAGGGGGAGAAGGAATGCCCCAGGGGACGGGGAGAGGGAAGAGGACCCCAGGGGATGGGACGAGGGGGAAGGAGGACCATCCAAGGGGCGAGGAGGGGGAAAAGGAGGACCCCACAGGGGATGGGGAGAAAGAGAAGGAGGACACCCCCAGGGGACAGGGAGGGGGAAGGAGGATCCCTCAGGGGATGGGGAGGGGGGAAGGAGGACCTCTCAGGGCATGGGGCTAGGGTACAGGCACTGTGCCTGAGCTGGGACTGGCCATAACTTGATCATTGTTT
>NW_007015621.1:0-579 GCF_000164805.1 Carlito syrichta
TTTGCTGAAAAGAAAGAAAGTTAAGCAGATGCAATTCTCAGTGACAAGCAAGAGAGACAACACTGATGCAGGAAAAAAAAGAAGAAAAAAAAATCTAAGGGCAAGCCGACATTCAAGAAACTGCACAGACATTGAACCCATAAACTAAATGAAGCATTAACAGGTTACATAATTCCAATTTGAGTTTGTATATGAGAAAAACTTTGTACTGAGAAAAGAAGCTATGCAGACCAAACTGAAATAAAAGCAAATCTTTGCAAACCACTGTGTTTGCTGTACTCAGAAATGGTTAAGCATTTGACCTTCAATGACAAACACTTGCATATGTCATTGAAATAAAATCATAAGAATAAATGCCTCAAAATCAAAATCAAATCAAATCAAAATCAAAATAAATGCCTCAAAAATCAATGTCCAGACTCATGATTAAAGCAAATTAGTCAGTAGAATCTTATCTTGAGGTTTCTTTTTTTTTTTTTGAAACAGGATCTCACACTTGTCACTCAGGCTAGAACAGAGTGGCGTGTGGTGTGACCATGTAAGCAGCCTCGAACTCGTAAACTCAAGCAATCTTTCCAT
>NW_007015622.1:0-3729 GCF_000164805.1 Carlito syrichta
AGTTAGCTAAGTATTTAACCAGCTGAAAAACTAGGTGAGTTATCTAATTACCTAAGTAATTAGGTAGCAGACTTAAGTAACTGACTTAAATAGTTAGCTAACTAGTGCACTAGTTGACTTACATAGCTGACAACTAGCTAGGTGGCTAGCTAGCTTACTTAGCTAGCTGACTTAACTAGTTGGCTAATGAGATAGCTAGCTGATTTAATGAGTCTGTTAACCAGTTAGCTAACTGTTTTCACTAGTTGGTAAACTAGTTAGCTAGCTGACATAACTAGTTGGATAACAAGTTAGCTAGATTACTGAACATGTTGGCTGACGAGTCACCCGAATATTTAGCTGCTTTAACACTTTGACTGTCTACTCGGCCAAATTATTACCTGACTTAACAAGGTGGTTCACTAGTTGGCCGACTAGTTAGCTGGGTCAATGAGTAGACTGACAAGTTCGCCCACTAGTTAGCATGATTAACTAGTTGGTTGGCTGGATTCCTGACCTAACTAGTCGACCAACTATTTGGCTGACTTAGTTGCCTGGCCTAACTATTCGGTCTCCTAGTTAGCAGAGATAGCTTCTCAGGCAACAAGTTGGCAGCCTAGTCGGCTGATTGGTTAGCTAAAATATCTAGTTGACCGGCTAGTCATCCGACCGCTTATCTGATTTAAGTAGCCAACCAGCGAGTTATTCGACTGGTCAGCTGATTAAACTAGCTGGCTGGTGAGTGAGTCGAATGGTCAGCTGACTTAACTAATCAACCAGGGAGTGAGCTGACTGTTCAACTGACTTAACTATTTGGTTGGCGAGTGTGCTGCTGGTCAGCTGACTTTATTCGGCTGGTGAGTGAGCCGACTACTCAGAAGACTTAACTAGTCGACCAGTGAATGAGCTGACTGTGAGCTGACTTAACTAGTCAGCCGTCAAGTGAATCGATGGGTGAGCTGCCTTAACTAGTCAGCCAGTGAGCTAGCCGACAAGTGAGCTGACTTAACAAGTCGACTGGCAAGCAAGAAAACTAGTTGGTGACATGTTGGCCTGCAAGTGAGCCGACAAGTAATTGACCTGTTGGTAGGCGAGTGAGCTAATTTGCTGACCGTTGGCAGGCAAGCGATCTGACTAGTTAGCTGACCTGATGGAAAGAAAGCGAGCCCACTAGTTATGTGATCAGCTGGTTGAGTGGCTAGCTGATAAGTTAACTAAGAAATGAGCTGATGTGCTAGGTGACATAACTAGCTAGCTGACTAGCTAGCTGGCTATCTAGTTGACATAACTAGCTAGCAAACAAGCTATCTAGCTGTCTAGCTATCTGACTTAACTAGCTAGCTAACTAGCTAGTTAGCTGGCTAATGACTTAACTATCTAGCTGACAAACTAGCTGACTAGCTAGCTGACTGAACTAGCTAGCTGAGTAGCAACCTGACTATCTAGCTGACTTAACTAGCTAGCTGAATAGTTAGCTGAGTAGCTAGCTGACTTAACTAGCTAACTGGCTAGCTAGCTGACTTTAGTAGCTGACTAGATAGTTGGCGGGCTATCTGGATAGTCAGCTGACATAACTAGCTAGCTACTTGGTTGGTTAGACGGCTAGCCAACTTGCTTACCTAGCTAGCTACCTGGCTGTGTAGCTGACTAGTCAGCCAGCTATCTAGGTAGTAGGCTGGCCAGTAGGCTAGCCAGCTCGCTTAAATAGCCAGGCGGCTGGCTTGACAGTTGGATGGCCAGCCGGCTAAACCAGCCAGTCACCCTGCTTGCCAGCCAGCTAGTCAGCCAGCTGAACAAGCTGACCACCTCACTGACCAGCCTGCTAACCAACTGACTTAACTTGCCTGAGACCTAGTTAGCCAGCTGGCTAAGCAGCTAATTTAAATAGCTGACTTAATTAGATAGCCATCTGGCTAGACAGCTTGCTTAACTAGCTAGCCACCTCACTAGTCAGCCCATTAACCAGGTCACTTAACACACTGACATAACTAGCTAGCCAACCGGCTAGCGAGATGACATAATTAGCTAACTACCTACCTCAAAGTTGGCTAGTCAGCTGACTTAGCTAGCTGACTTAAACAGCTAATCAGCTGGCTAGACAGATGAATTAACTATATAACTGCTTACTTAGCCAGTTGGCTAACCACTTGAATTAACTAACTTACTTAACCAGCTAGCCAGGTGGTTAGGCAGGTGACTTATTTAACTAGTTAGCCATCTGGCTAGCCAGCTTAGTAAACTAGCTGACATCCTTAGCTAGCCAGGTGGCTATCCAGCTGACTTAAATAGCTAGCTACCTAAGTATCCTGCTGGCTTGCCAGGTGATTTAACACCTAGCTACCTAGCTGACCAGCTGGCTAGCCAGCTGTCTTAACTAACTAGGTACCCAGATAGGCAGCTGGCTAGCAAACTGACTTAACAAGCTGATTAACTTGGTAACCAGTTCACTTAACTAGCTGACAACAAGCTAGTTTCCTAAAGAGCCAACTGAATTAACCGCCAGAAAAACTAGCTAGCTAACTCGCTAGCTATCTAGCCAGCTAGCCGACTTAACTAACTTACTTAACTAGCTAGCCAGCTGACATAAATAGCTGACTTAACTAGCTAGCTATCTTGCCAACTGTCTTAACTGGCTGAAATATCTACTTAGCCAGCTGTCTAGCCATCTGAATTGACTAGCTTTTTGACTAGCAAGCGAGCAGCCTAGGCAACTGACTTAATGAGGTGACTAAACTAACTAGGAAGCTGGTAAGTAGGGTGAATTAACTAATGATAAATGAGCTAAGCAGTTGGCCAGCCCGGTGACTAAACTAGCTGACTTAACTAATTATCCAGCAGGCTAGCCAGCTGACATAACGAGCTCTCTACCTCTCTAGCCACCTGGATACCCAGATGACTTAACTAGCTGACTTAATTAGCTAGCCAACTGGCCAGACAACTGACTTAACTAGGTCACCACCTAGCTAGACAGCTGGGTAGCCAGCTGAGTTAACTAGCTTTCTTAACTAACTGAACTGCTTATGAGCCAGTTGAATTAAGTAGCTTGCTACAAAGCTAGTCAGGTTGCTATCAAGCTAAATTAACTCAGTGACTTATCTAGCTAGCCAGTTGTCTAGTGAACTGACTTAAATAGCAAGCTACCTAGCTACACAGAATGCTAGTCAGCTGACTTATGTAGGTGACTTAACTATCTAGTCAGATGGCTATACAGTTGACATAACTAGCTAGCTACCTAGCTGGCAAGCTGGCTAGCATGCTGACTTAACAAGCTGACTTAACTAGCTAGTCAACTGCTTAGCCAGCTGACTTAATTGCCTCGCTGCATAGCTAGCCATCAGGCTAGACAGCTTACTAAACTAGGTGACTTAAAGAAGGATCTAGCTGTCTAGCCAGCAGACTTAACTACCTAGCTACCTAGACAAACAGCAGGCTAGCCAGCTGACTTAACTAGCTGACATAATTAGACGCCTAATTGCTAGCCAGCTGACTTAACTAGCTACCTATATACATAATCCACTGGCTTGCCAGCGGACTTAACTACCTAACCACCTACCTAAACTGCTGGCCAGTGAGCTGACTTAAGAAGGTGACTTAACTAGCTAGCCAGCTTACCTAAATAGCTGACTTAACTAGATAGTTACCTACCTAGTCAGCTGACTTAACTAGCTGCTTTAACTAGGTAACTCACACAATGGCTATCAAATAGCTAGCTGAATTAACTAACTGACTTAACTAGCGAGCTAGCTGAGA
>NW_007015623.1:0-434 GCF_000164805.1 Carlito syrichta
AAAAAAAAAAAAAAAAAAAAAAAAAGAAAGAAAGAAACATTTAAGACTAAAATGAAATCGTTAATTATCCTAACTAACATACCAGGGTACTTGGAAGGCTGAGGCAGAAGGATCTCCTGGGCCCAGCAGGATGTTACTGGGGTGACCCTGAGTGTGCCACTGAACTCCAGCCTGGGCAACAGAGTGAGACTCCGACCCCAAAAAAAAAAGAACAAGATTAAGGAGGAACTACAAATCCACAATAGGACAAACACAGAGAAAACCACACTTGGGAAAGTCCTTGTAAATGTAACAAACAAAAGAGAAACTTTGCAAAACAGCAAGAGAAAAAGCAACACTACCTTCAGATGAGCAATAATAAGATCAACAGCTGAATATTTGAGAGAAACATCTGTACACGGAGTTTATTATATCCCTGAGTTTATTATATTTCA
>NW_007015624.1:0-431 GCF_000164805.1 Carlito syrichta
ACCCCTGAATTTCAGGCACTTCCACTCAATCCCAGCACTTTGTAAGGGTGCTCCCACCCTACGGAATCCACTTGATCCCTATACATTTTCCACATTGCCACTAGAATCCTGTTTGTGAAATCCAATTTCGAGTTTTTCCTTATACATGCTTTCCACAAAGTTAAATAAGTAAAAGTAAATGAAACAAATTGAATTAGGTCATTTTCTTACTTACGTTTCACTTGTTCTCCATCATGTCATTGGCCATGAATTATATATATATAATTGTATGTGTAGGTATCCGTGTGTGTGTGTGTGTGTGTGTGTGTATACATGTATATCCTCATCTTATGCCAATTTGCATCTTATACCCTGTACACCAAACTACGTGCAGAATTGTAAACACACTGGGATTTCTCAAACCTCTGAGAGTTAACACATGGCATTTTCTC
>NW_007015625.1:0-430 GCF_000164805.1 Carlito syrichta
CATTAAATTCCATTCCATTCATTCCATTCGATTTCATTCCTTTCCTTTCCATTCTTCTCCATTCCGTTCTATTACATTCCATTCAATTCCATTCCTCTCCATTCATTCAAATTCATTCCATTCGATTCCAATCCTTTCCACTCCATTCCTCCACAACCCATTCCATTCCATTCTATTCACTACCATTCCATTCCATTCCAAACCTCTCCATTCCATTCCACTCCATTGCATTCCATTACTCTCCATTCCATTCCATTCCATTCCTCTCCATTCCAATCCATACCTCCTCATTCCATTGCAATCCATTTCCTTCCATTCCACTCCATTCCATTCCTCTCCATTCCATTCCTCTTATTCCTCACCACTACATTCCTTCCTCTTATCACTCACCATTCCATTCTATTCCATTCCTTTCCATTCCATTCCATTC
>NW_007015626.1:0-522 GCF_000164805.1 Carlito syrichta
TGTTAGAGAAGCAAAGGGTGCCAACACAATGAAGGATGTGTTGGAGAAGACAGGACTGGAAGATCAAAAAACAGGCATCCCAACTGGCAGTTGCAATTAGCTATGAGACTCCAACTACCCATCGGAGAGCTGGTAGGAACAAATGTGCTAACGGGGAATGGTGTCTGTTGCTACGGGTCCAGGGTGGGGGCACTTGAAGCACAGCTGCCACTAAAAGGTCTAAACTCGAGGACATTATCCACTGCACAGACCAGACAGCCATTGGAAAGCAGGTGTACACTCTTTTACAGGGAGGAGAGAACACCAGGGCCAGAAACGGTGTCTACTGAGGAGACCAGGAAGTCTGCTAAAGTGCCCAGCACTAGCTCATCAGCAACCCAACAACCCCCGAGTGAATAGTAGGGCGCTGGACAAATTAATTTCTTCATCAGCACAGGTGCCAGCTATTTGGTCCTGGCCATTGATGTTGGAATATATAGCATTGTGTTAGTCAAAGGTTACTAAAGGTCAATTCAGAGTATA
>NW_007015627.1:0-696 GCF_000164805.1 Carlito syrichta
GATGAGTCGATTGACTAGTTAGCTGGTTTAACACGTTGGCTGACTACTCGGCCAACATGTTAGCTGGCTTAACAAGGTGGCCCACTAGTCGGCCGATTAGTTAACTCAGTGAAACACTTGACTGACGAATTGGCCCACTAGTTAGCACGGTTAACTAGTTGTCTGGCTGGTTTCTTGACATAAGAAGCCGTCAGACTACGTGGCTGACAAGTTGACTGGCCTAACTAGTTGGCCAACTAGTTACCTGAGCTAACATTTCATCTGACATGTTGGCCGTCTATTTTGCAGACTTGTTAGCTGACATAACTGGTCGGCCAGTTAGTCGGCTGACAGTTTAGCTGACTTAACTAGTCTGCAGGTGAGTGAGCCGACTGGTCAGTTGAATCAACTAGTTGGCAGGTGAGTGAGCCGACTGGTCAGCTGACTTAACTATTCAGCTAGTGAGTGAGTTGACTGGTCAGCTGGCTTTAGTTGGCTGGCAAGTGAGTTGACTGGTAAGAAGACTTAAGTAGTCAACTGGCAATTGAGCCAACTGACGAGACAACTTATCTAGTCAGTTGTCGAGTGAGCCAATGTGTGAGCTGCCTTTACTAGTCGACTTGCCAGCTGACTTAACAACCTAGCTACGTAGCTAACCAACTGGCTAGCGAGCTGGCTTAACTAAGTGACTTAACCAGCTACCCAGCTTGATAGCCA
>NW_007015628.1:0-646 GCF_000164805.1 Carlito syrichta
CTTGAGCTTAAGGGAAACTTAATAATAAGATGCAAGGCTCAACAAATCTGAAATGTAAAATAAAATTATTCATTAATAATTTTTTAAACACAACATGTTTTGGGGTGAATGTGAGATTGAGAAAGAGGAAAATATATATTGTTCTCAACAAGCACAATGTACTCCCACACAATTTTGACTGATAAAAAATCATTCCTTAGGGAATTTTTCCCAGCCCTGCTCAGAGAAGAATGCACATTCTTCTCAGGTGTAAATAACTGCATCCTTTGTCTCTCTAGACAATCACCAGGATTTCATTTCTAATTATTGGCACTGCGGTCAGTCCTTTCTGGTTTTGGAAAACACCGCCCTGCCCCAGTGGTTCCCCAATGCTGGACTTATCAATCTGAAAGATGCAATCTAATTATTACATTTCCCCTTGTTTGGGCTTATATCCTGATGAACTGTAAAAAACAAGGGATGCTTCTACTAACCATAATCTATATATGACTTGGAAAGTGCACTGAGAACAGTGAGGGAAAAAAATTAAAATGAAGATATTTTATTCCTCTGTAAGGAAAGCATTTTTAATTACCTCAGTGCTATGTTTTTTTTTAACCTTTAGTTCAGACTCCTTTTTAATTAAAAACACCACCACCAACACCCC
>NW_007015629.1:0-427 GCF_000164805.1 Carlito syrichta
CCACTGCACCAAAGCAGCTTCCTTTTTCTCCTCCTCCTTTGCACACCATCCCTCTCCGATAAGTATCAAGTCCTCCAGGAACCCAACTTGCTCTTGGCAGCTCTGGCCCCGCCTGATGCGCAGAAGAGGGGCAGAGAGGGGTCCCGGCTAGGAAGGGCAGCTCTCCGCTCCTGCATCGGCGGGCTGGATTCCAAGTTGCTGGAGCTGCGGGAGGCGTGAGCCTGCCTGGGTGGTGGTTATTTCTCTAGAGAAAGGGGAGAGCGCGCGCCTCTGTCTTGCACTTTGGGTGGGAAGCGCGCGGCGTGTGGGCGTGTGTGCGTGTGTGTGCGCGCGCAGAGAGGGGTGGAAGAGAAATGCACCCTCCGCTGCCTGTCATTCGCTTGCAACGGCCAAGTCCTCGCCAAGGCTCCCAGTGCATCCTTCCTCC
>NW_007015630.1:0-560 GCF_000164805.1 Carlito syrichta
AGGATGGTATGGTACTGGCATAAAAAACAGACACATAGATAAGTGGAACAGAATATAGGGAACAGAAATATAACTGTATTTATATATATATTCAACAATCAAGTAATCTTTGATAATTTTGCTAAGGATATGCAATGAAAAAAGGAGTCTCTCCAATAAATGGTTTTGGGAAAACTGGATATCCATTTAGCTAAATAAATAAATAAATAAGAAATCAGACCCTATATGATACCATACACACAAATTAATTCAAATGGAAACTGGATTACAAGTCTAAATATAAAACCTGAAACTGTAAAACCCCTGGATGAAAAAATAGAAAGAAGTCTTCTTTATATTGGCCTCAGCAATAATTTTTTGGATATAATACCAAACACACATGTTAAAAAAAAAAAAAAAAATTGGGATTACATCAAACTAAAAAACTTCTGAACAGCATAAATAAATAAATAAAAAGGGAACCTATGAACTGGAACAGAATATGTACAACTCTATGTCTGATAAGGAATTAATATGCAAAAAAGTATAAAGAACTCATACAACTGAATAACAAACAACTC
>NW_007015631.1:0-497 GCF_000164805.1 Carlito syrichta
CTGAGAGTTTAGGCTGCTCACCCAACGTGGGCTTTCAGTGGGGCTCAGGAACCCTAAGAGCAGCCAACCACTTGAGGCTGGAAAACGTCATGGAAAATGGGTTGCTCAGAGATAGGATATGCACCCTCACACCACTCAGAGTTGGTCCTCATCACACCTGGAACGCTCCCTGCCAGGACAGGAGGTTCTCAAACACCTTAGGATTTGTCACACCAGGATTTCACGTTTAACAAGTTTGTGATTTTACTTATAGTAAAGCTCACTTAACATAAAATTTACCACCATTACCTATTGTCTGATTTATTATGCTATATGTATTCTCTTTATTGTGCAACAGAACTCTAGAACATTTCCATCATACAGAAATGAATCTCTCTTCCTACTGAACAACTACTCCCTGTTTCCTCCTCTAAGGCCCTGCAACAATTTTCTTTGTATTTTTTTTTAGCAAAACTCATCAATGCAATGTCTCACACTTGAAAAATGACTAAATAAAT
>NW_007015632.1:0-491 GCF_000164805.1 Carlito syrichta
AGAACATAAAAAGTCTAATTTTAAAGGAGTCATTCATTCTTCTTCAAATAATCCCCTGGTGTTACAGATCAAAGCTTGTCATAAAGACAGAGAAATGAAGAAAACATCACTTCTGACTTCTAAGAGGTACTTTCACCATTTGTTTTTTGTTGACCTTATTCCGGGTCACAAGCTCAGAATATTCTACTTCCTGGGTCACAAACTCACCTTTCCATTCACTGACTACATTATACTTCCTGGGTCATAGTTTCAACTTGATCATACTGACCTAATTCAACTTCCTAGATCAAGAGTTTGCCTTCCCACTCACTGACCTTGTTCAGTCATCTTTATCAAGAGCTCACCTTTCCATTCAATGGCTTTGTTCTATTTTCTGTATCAAGAATTCATTTTTCCATTCAATTTCCTTGTCTGGCTTCCTGGTTCAAGAGCTCACCTTTCCATTCAATGACTTTGTTCTATTTCTTAGGTCAAGAGCTCACCTTTCCACC
>NW_007015633.1:0-507 GCF_000164805.1 Carlito syrichta
TCAAAAAAAAAAAAAAAAAAAAAAAAAAAAGAATACACATATATTACTTGAATAAAATTGCAGCTTCAAATATAAACTCTTACATTTATAGTCAATTGATTTTCAACAAATTCAAATCAAAACCACAATAAGTAGCATTACACACCCACTAGAATTGTTCTGATTAAAAAAGAAAAAGCAGATAATGACAAGTGTCAATAAAGATTGACACTTTATTGTGTCAATTAAAGGAACCCTCCTACAATGCTCATGAGAATGTAAAATGGTGTGGTTGCTTTGAAAAACAAATTAGGCAGTTTCTCAAAAGTTAGAGTTTACCATGCAACTCAACAAATTTACACTTAGTTTTCTCCCAAGAGAGTTGAAAACACATATACATAAATAACCTATACACAGTTGTTCATAGTAGCATTATCATCAGTAAAAGTGGAAACAAACTAAACGTCTATCAGCTGATGGACTACACAAAATATGATATAGCCATAAAATAAACTAAGAGCCAATATA
>NW_007015634.1:0-606 GCF_000164805.1 Carlito syrichta
GAAATGGAATGGAATGATTGGAATAGAGAGGAATAGAATGAAGAGGATTGGAATGAAGAGAAATGAATTGGACTGGATTTGAATGGGGAGGAAAGGAGTGGAAAGGAATAGAATGGAATGTAATGGAGAGGAATGGAATGGAATGGAATGGAATGGAGTGGTGATGAAAGGAATGGAATGGAATGGAGTGGAATGGAATGGACAGGAATGAAATGGAGAGGAATGGAACGGAACAGAATGGAATCTAGATGAATGGAGAGGAATGGAATGGAATGGATTTGAGAATAATGGAATTTAAAAGAATGGACTGGAAGATAGAAATGGAATGGACACAAATGGAATGGAGAGAAATGGAATGGACTATATCGGATTGGAATGAAATGGAGTGGAGTGGAATGGAATGAAGAGGATTGTAATGGAGAAGGATCAAATGCAGTAAAATGGAATGGAAAGGAATAGAATTGAATAGAATGGAGAGAAATGGATTGCATTGGAAACTAAGTGAAAAGGAATGGAATGGAGAGGAATGGAATGAAGAGGTATGGAATAGAGAAGTGTGGGATGGATTGGAATGCAATGGAGAGGAAAAAAGGTAATGTAGAGGAA
>NW_007015635.1:0-419 GCF_000164805.1 Carlito syrichta
ATACAGAATATACTAATGAAAAAAAAATTAAGAACTTTCTCAGGATCTGCATGGTCAAATGTGTTCAGATTATATAGAGATGAATTGTTGAGTGTTCCTATTGACAGACAGCTATTGAAATACAACTTTCAATGGACTATCTTTTAATCCCCAAGTCTACTGTAAAGGCTTTGAATGAATAGACAATTCTAATCAGAGTTTTGAATGTATTCTCTACAGTGTGGGACATCGTGGACTCTTCCAGGAATATCTAGAATGGCAGATATAGCGAAGGGATTAGAGAGAGGGCTGTCACATTAGAAGTGACTTAAGTAGTTTCTCAGAGATTTGATGGTCAAATAATGCATGAGTGTTTCCCGCAGACCAGAATTGGGACACACTGGAGAGAGAAACAGTCAGAAGCTGTTTTCAGTCCTCCC
>NW_007015636.1:0-560 GCF_000164805.1 Carlito syrichta
TGGCTAGCCAGCTGGCTAGCTAGTTACATCAGTAGTTAATTCAGCTGGCTTCCCAGCTGGTTAGCTAGGTAGCTAGCTTGTTGAGTCAGCTGGCTAGCCAACTGGCTAGCTGGTTAAATCAGTGAGTTAATTGTCTGAACTGCCAGCTGGCTAGATAGATAAGTAAGATAGTTAAGTCAGCTGGCTAGCCAGCTGGCTCACTGGTTAAGTCAGCTAGCTGGCTCACTGGTTAAGTCAGCTAGTTAAGTCAGCTGGCCATCCAGCTTTCTACCTAGATAGCTAGCTACTTAAATCATCTAATTAAGTCAGCTGGTTAACTAGGAAACAAGCTATATAATTCAGCTAGATAAGTTATCCGGCTAGCTAGTTCATACAGTTAGTTAAGTCAGCTGGCTAGTCAGCTGCTTATCAGGGTAGCTATCTAGTTAAGTCAGCTCACTACCCAGCTGGCTGGATAGTTAAGTCACCTAGTTAAGTCTGTTCACTGGCCAGCAGGTTACCTAGGTAGTTAAGTAGTTAAGTCAGCTGGAAATCCAGCAGGCTATGTAGGTAGGTAGCTA
>NW_007015637.1:0-660 GCF_000164805.1 Carlito syrichta
AAGTCAGCTTGCTAGCAAGCAGGCTAGCTGTTCAATTCACGTAGTTAAGTCAGCTGGCAAACCTGCTGGCTAGTTATTTAGCTAGCTAGTTAAGTCAGCTGGCTAGCTAGCTGGCTAGCTTAAGTCAGCTAGGTAAGTCAGATGGCTAGAAAGCTGGCTAGACAGATAGCCAGCTAGTTAAGTTAGCTGACTAGTCAACTGACTAGCTGGTTAAGTCAGCCAGTTAAGTCAGCTGCAACCAGATGCCTAGCTATTAAGTCAACTCATTAATTCAGTTGGCTATCCAGCTGGTTAGCAAGTTAAAAAGCTAATTATGTCAGATGTGTAACTATCTGTCTAGCTAGATATTCCAGCTAGTTAAATCAGCTGGCTAGCTAGGAAGGAAGCTAAAATGACAGCTAGTTATGCCAGCTAGCTAGTTAAGTCAGCTAGTTAAGTCAGTTGGCTAGTTAGAGAGCTAGCTAGGTAGTTAAGCTAGCTAGTTTAGCCCACTGACTACCTTGGTCGCTAGCTGGTAAAGTCTGCTAGTTAAGTCAGTTTGCTAGCTAGTTAAGTCAGTGAGTTAAGTCATCTGGCAAGCCAGCTGCCTAGATGGGTAGTTAGCTAGTTAAGTCATAAGGGTAGCCAGTTAAGTAATTAGTTAAATAACCTAGTTAAGTA
>NW_007015638.1:0-4398 GCF_000164805.1 Carlito syrichta
CAAGGTCTTGCCATGTTGCCCAGATCTGCTAGGCTCAGGTGATACTTCCGCCTCAGCCTTCCAAGTACCTGTAACAGGCACATGCCACCAAGCATGGCTAATTTTTTTATTTATTGTAGATACAAGGTCTTGCCATGTTGCCCAGATCTGCTAGGCTCAGGTGATACTTCCGCCTCAGCCTTCCAAGTACCTGTAAAAGGCACATGTCATCAAGTCTGGCTAATTTTTTGATTTACTATAGAGGCAAGGTCTTGCCACGTTGCCCAGGCTGGTCTCGAACCTGTGGGCTCAGGCAATTCTCTCACCTCGGCCTTCCAAATTGCTGGAATTATAGGCGTGAGTCACTGTGCCTGGCCTTGATTTCTTTTCTTTTCTTTTTTTTTTTCATTTTTGAGTTGGAGTCTCACTCTGCTGCCCAGGCTGGAGTGCACTGGCATGCTCACGGCTACCACAGCCTCAACCTGCTGGGCTCAGGCAATCCTTCCACCTCAGCCTTCCAAGTAGCTGGAACTACAGGCTTGTGCCACAATGCCTGGCTAACTTTTTGATTTATTGTAGAGATGAGATCTCACCAAGTTGCCCAGGCTGGTCTTGAACCCATGGGCTCAGGCAATCCTCTCACCTCGGCCTCCTAAACTGCTGGGATTATAGGTATGAGTCACCATGCCTGGCCCTGGATTTCTATTTTAATGAGCTCCCAGAGAGATTCTATCAAAGTCTACACAATCCTTACTTGGGACCTACGTGAGTAGAACCAGGATCACAGGGTGTCCCTGAACACGTGTAGCAGTGTTTCCCTCAAACCTTCTCCAAGTGGTGGCTGAGAGGTGGGAAGAGCACTATGCCTCATCAGAAGAGGAAGGATTGTCCCAGGAGAGGCATTTCAAGCATGAGTCATGGGTCGGGCGTGGAAGGAAGCAGCATGGGCTTCCCAGCACTCTCTGTACACAGCAGGGGCAGGTCTGCCTTGGCCAGGCCAGATGGAGCCCTGGGGACAAGGCCAGCTGCCCAGAGGGGATGCCTGCTTTTACTTTCAGCAGGGAAAAGGTCTCCTGTCAATGGCAGAATCATCACGTTTCCTCCACCTTCCTCGCTGAAATGCTTTCTAGAAAAGGGAAGAGGACACTGGAGGCTGGAACAAATACACTTTGTCCCCTCTGAAAGCAAGAGACTAACAGTTTGAGGAGGGATGCAGGGTCAGTGGAGCAGAGACCCCAAGTGGCCTCCATCTGCCAGACCTTTCTCATGGACGGGTGCCAGCGGCGACATTGGCCACAGCCAGCCACCCAGCAAGGAGCATCCCCTGATTTCTGTCCTACATACCTACCTCGTTGGAAGGGGACATTGTTGGAAGGGGACACATCCACCACTCAGCCTTGGCAGCTGGGTGTTCCTCATCATACAGGAAGACTGGCAGGTTACAGAAAACCCTAAGATTTTGCATCCAACAGTCATGGGTTCAAATTTCAGCTTTATCATTTATGAGTTCAGAGTTGGATTACTTGGAAGCTGAACAAGCTGAACTGCAGAGCCCCTGGCTTTACACAGACCTCTCCCAAGACCTGGGTCCTCATATTATTATTATTATCATTATTTGAGTCAGGGTCTCACTGTGTTACCCAAGCTGGAGTGCAATGGCACGATTATGGCTCACCACAGCCTCAACCTCCTGGGCTCAGGGAATCCTTCCACCTCAGCCTCCCTACTAGCTAGGACAGCAAGCATGCCACCACACACAGCTAACTTTTTAATTATTTTATAGAGATGAGTTCTCACTAAGTTGCCTGGGCTGGTTTTGAACTCCTGGGCTCAAGTAATCCTCCCACCTCAGCCTCCCTAAGTACTGGGAGTACAAGCATGAGCCACCGCACCTAGCCTGTCCTCATTTCTTACTTTTTTTCTTCAAGGGGAATCCCCAATTTATTTTTGGTTTTTAGAGTTGGTGTCTCACTCTGTTGCCCAGGCTAGCATGCAGTGGCACATTGCTCACTGCCACCACAGCCTCTACCACAGCCTCCACCTGCTGGACTCAGGAGATCCTTCCACCTCAGCCTTCCAAGTAGCTGGAACTACAGGCGTGCACTACCGCACCCAGCAAATTTTTTTTATTTGTTGTAGAGATGAGGTCTCGGTCAAGTTGCCCGGGCTGGTCTCCAACCAACGAGCTCAGGCAATCCACTAGCCTTGGCCTCCCAAAGTGCTGGGATTACAGTCTGAGCCACCAAGCCAAGCCCAATCCCAAATTTCAAAGCTTGAACTTCCACAAGGCCTGGACCCATCCCTAAGAAGAGTGGGATATCCCTTTCAACATGAGGATAATAATTACCACCTTGTAGGGTTGTTTTAGGGATTATGAAACCGAGAGCAATATGCCACACATCCAAAAGGTATCCTAGTTATAGAGCCTGATATTGTGACTAAAGTGATATTGCATCTCCCTTGACCACAAGGACCTGTGTCACTAGACTTCTCTCCAAAATTTGGGACTAAGGAGATGAAATCTTGTTGCAGGGCTATCTTTGCCAGTGCATCTCAGCAGCTTTTTGAAGCCAAGCAATTCAATATTTAGATACTGATCATCTCTGATTGGTGCTGGGATCAAAACAACAAAAGCTCAGTCTGCAAAGGGAGAAAAGAAACTGGCAGAGATATTATTTTGCAGACTCTTTCTCTCAGGTAAACGTGCTAATACTATCTGCTTAAGTAATGAGCATGACTTTGTCTGCAGGGCCTCAGTCTCAGCGCTGTTCTGCATTTCTAAAGCAGCTTACACCCACACATTTCTGATCATTAAGTGGGACAGAGGTAATTATGCATCTAATATGCAAGGTCACACGTGCATGTTGAAGCACACCATGTGTTAAAAACTGGACAAACTGGGCTTGGTGGCTCAGCCTGTAATCCCGTGCCTTTGGGAGGCTGAGGTGAGTGGATTGCCTGAGCCCGCGGGTTCGAGACCCGCCTGGGCAGCAAGACCTCATCTCTACAATAAATCAAAAAAATCAGCCAGGCATGGTAACGCTTGCCTGTAATTCCAGCTACTGGAAGGCTGAGGCGGAAGGATCCCTGGGGCCCAGCAGGTCGAGGCTGCGGTGGCCAGGAGCAGCCACTACACTCCAGTCTGGGCAACAGAGTGAGACTCCAACTCAAAAAACAAAACAAACCAAAACTAAACAAAAAACCGGACAGAATCAGCTGTGTTCATTTGATCTGCTCACATCCTGCAGGCACCATTTACATTCTATTTCAGTTACTGCTGCCTATAAATCACCCCAGAACCCAGTGGCTTAAAACAGTGATGAGTGGATGAGTATTTTGTAATAAGCATTACATTACTGTTTCCCCCAGCCCTGGGGACTTGTAGACTCAGCTAGGCAGGTCTCCCTCTGGATCTTTCCAACTCAAACTCCAAGCCTCAAGCCACCCTCCTGGCTTGGTCTACCCAAGTGCTGGGATTACAGGTGTGAGCCACCTGGCCCTGATCTCTTATCCAGTCACAGTCAGGGGCTTGGGTTAGAATCACCTGAAGGTTGGCTCCCTCACTCACACAGCCAGTGCTGGTACTGCCTGTTGGCTGAGATCCCAGCCAGGGGTGCTGGCCTCTGCATGTGGATCAGCCTTCCTCCCAACATGGTGGCTGGGTTCTGAGCCCTAGGGTCCCAATAGAGAGGCAGGCAGAAGCTGTATGGCTTTTTATGGCTTAGCCTCAGCTGTCCCAGAGCATGAATTCACCACAGTCACACGCCTGCTCTGTGGAAAGAGAATGTTATCCCACCCCTTCGCAGAAGGAATGTCTCTGTCATTGTCATCAACACAGCACACCAGACAGGAGGCCTTGATTTTGGCCACCTTGGAAAAATGAAACCTGCCTCACATACCTTCCGAGTATGAATAGTAAATTATTATGTTTTCCTTAAATTTAGTCTCTAAGGAGGGCTGCTAGATTATTCTTTATGAATCTGGTTGTCATTATTGTCTGTGGTATGAAAATGCACTTAAGGAGCATGCATCTTTTTGAATAATAATCCATAATTCTGACTTTTCACTATTCAGATTCATCTTCCCACTTCGCCTGTAAGAGTGATGTTGCCGTATTTCAGGCCAGATTCATGTCCTGAGAGAAACACCTGCCGCTTGTGAGGCTGAGAAAGATGGCGCTTCCCTAGACACACACTTTGGGCTATTTATCTGACAGCCAAATCAGCACAGATGTGGCATGAGAAAAAAAGAGGTGAATGAAAACCATACTCATGCTTTGAGCCCACCCTGTGCTAGATCAAGCTTCCCTAGATGCAGAACACAGCAAAGACTTTGTCAGGGTGACAGGCTTCACACAGCGTGACCCAGAAGGACAATGAGTGTCCCTCCCATAACAGCACCGGGCTATATGCCAAGGTC
>NW_007015639.1:0-47684 GCF_000164805.1 Carlito syrichta
GTTTGAATTTTTGCATCATTGATTAGATAAGGGAAGTTTTCTTGAATGATCTCATGGAAGGTTTGTTCCAGTGTAGTGTCTATCTCTCTGCCTCAGGAAGGCCGATTACTCTTAGGTTTGGTCTCTTGAAGTAATCGCTCATCTCTTGAAGCTTTTTTTTTCTGTCTTTTTGAGCTTGTTCTCTGTGTTTCTGAGAGTTTGGGTTAGTTCTATATTTTGGTCCTCAAGCTCTGAGATTCTTTCTTCTGCTTGGGTAATTCTGCTTTCCATGCTTATCAGTTTGTTATTTATTTCTTTCACAGTATTCTTTATTACTGTTATCTCAGATATCAGCTCCTTCCTTGTTTCTTCTTGTCTCCTCAATTCTTTTTAATCTCTCCATTAATGTCTTGATATCTAGGTCTGTAGTTTGGGACCAGTCATTCTAGGGGCTCTTCATTGTTTGCATTCTGAAGTCAGCAGTGTCTGCCCTCCCAGGGTTCTGGGAGAGACCCATATTCTTCTTTTGGTTTTTCTTCATTTGTGTAGATTTTTCTCTTTTTCCTGGAGCAAAAGGAGTTACAAAAGAGCAAAATAATGGAGGAAGGGTGGGTCAATAGGAAGTCAGAAAGAGAGAAGAGTTAGAGGGAAAACAGACATACATACCAATTAACAGATGAAAAAGAGACACAAGGCTGGAAAGAAGTGAAAAAAAAAACCACAGAAGGAAAATTCCCTAAAGAATACTGGTAGTTACACAGAGACAGACCAATAAGATCATGAAACAGATAGTGTAAGTTAGAAAGCAAACAATAGTGAGCAAAACATACAGTCAGAATGATAAAACCAAAGATAAAATAAGAGATCAGACTAGTTCTGTAATCTTTCCTTAGTGGCTAAAGTCACTTGAGCTCTGATCTCCAGCCTCTCCCCTTTGTTTTTGTTTCAGGTAGCTAGCCCGCTGCCTGGGAGGTCTGTGACTCTTAGTTGTCTCAGTCTGTTCAGGTAGGGGAGGGGCTTTGTCTCCTGTTTAATGACGTCACCATGGGAACTGAGGTGGGGGCTCTGATAGGTGGGCGGGGTGATGCAAATCTTCCTGGAGAATGGCAGAGGTGGTAACTTCACTTTCACTTTTAGGGATGCTCTTCTGGGTCTCTGGGCGGGATCAGCTGCACAGCTGGGTGCTGAATCCAGGGTGTCACCAGCAGGCTGGGGTGGAGGAGAGGGTTGGGCGTTCCTCTGGAGTTGGAAGCCTCCGATCAGCACCTTACACAAGCTTGGGGTTCTGCTCCCTTACACAAGCTTGAGGTCGCACACTGAGTGCCTCAGCCAGGCTGGGCCCGGGGCTCCAGAGCTCCAAAGCTCCAAAGGGCAGGTGGTGGCCCTGGCTCCCTCACAGGGCACTTCAGCCAGAAATGGGACCAGTATCTCTGAGGGGCGGGTGCCCAGAGCCTCCCTGGGCAACCGGCAGTTTGGTGCTGGGTGCTGGGCGAGACGATGTAGCCAGGGAGGGAGCTGAGACCCGGGACTCCTGAGCAGGTGATAGTGGAGCAGCCACAGCCGGGGACCGCAATATCTGGCCCTTTGTGGGACCAAAGTTCCTCGTGCTTCATACCAGTGTGGCTTGCGGTGGGCAGGGGGCTGTGGGAAGAAAAGTAAGAGTCTTTTTGGGAACTCATGTTTGGAGAGTTTCACGAATCCACCTATGCCGTCGCCATCTTGTGGACTCTCCTACTGCTGCTGATCTCTTTTTCAGTTTGGAAAGGGATGGTGTGCAAAGGCGGAGGAGAAAAAAGAAGCTCCTTTTGTGCAGTGGAGAGTTTTTTCCCTTTCTAATGGGCTCTTCCGGTTCCTGGTGGGTGTGCGGGGTGCTCCTGGACAAACGTGTGGTGGCGACGGCAGGTCCAGCTGGAGGAATCCGGCCATGCTATGTTTTTAACTTACTTTATTCAGTTTAGTCCTTGCATAGTCATGAGAGATAGATACTATCTTCATTTAATAGTTGCGAAAACTGAAGCCAAGGAGACTGTTTTGTGAAACTGGGATTAGCATGCACAGTTGTCTGGCTTCCTGACCCATGTTGTATTTGATATAAGAACATGGAAAACTGAGTACAAGACTAAGGAATTCTAAAGTGGTATTATTACACTCAAGTCTGTCGTCTTTAGCTCTAGAGTTAGGTTTGATTTGGGCTTACTGAGAAACCATGGAGTCACATAGATATTCTGGGAAACCTATACAAAAAAAGCCTTCCAGCCATTTTGCCACTACATGGTTAACTGTAAACACCTCACAGGTAACGGGAAATCGTGCCTCGTAACTTTATATCCTTGGAATTCCTTTCTCTTGACTTTTTTTCACCCTTTCACATGGGGTCTGGTAAAGGCACAGAACACAAACTACACCCAAAATCACAGCTACTCTTGGAAGCAGACCCTCTTTACCTTGATCCTTTTTGTCACTTGTCTTCTTTTCTTGTTCAGCTTTCATTTGTACTCTCTAGTCAAATGAAGTTTGACTTAGTTTCTTTTTAGTTTTCTCAGCCACTGTTGGTACAGAGGTTTTTTTTTTGTACGTAAGGCTGTATATAACAGTCAGTGCAGTCAAATGCCAACTTGACTAGATTTGAAACCAACTGGCTTCTGACTTGGGCGAATTAGTTAAATCTCTAGGCTTTGGCCTCTCTATAATAAGTTGTAGATTTCTTATGAGGATTAAATGGGTTAATATATGGAAGGCACAACAGTGCTAGGACTATTTTAAGCACTCAATAAGTGTGAGGATTTCTTGCATATTTTTCTATTTCACATCAGAAAGGTTCTTTATCGCAATCTGTACTCATTGAAAGTTAAATGTTAGCTCTACCTCTTTGCCTGAGTATTAGTAAACTGCCCACGGAGTTTTTTTTTTTGGGTCTAAACATCATTTTTTTCTCAGTCTGTTTCTTGGGATCACATTTCCTAACCTGTGCCTGATTTCATACATGAGGTAGCTATGAAATCTTTCTTTCCCATTGTGGTCCTGCCTAAAAAAACCAAATTTAAACAAGGGCCACATGTGGATTTGGGCTTCATTTCTTGACTGCCTACTTCTGTGCTGACCCTGAGCTGTGTTACTACTCTACATTGTTCTTTATTGACTTCCATAGGTGGTTAATAGGTGGACTTCCTGGTGTTGCTTATATATTCAGAGACTTCAGGTCCATGCCACATTAATTTTGGTTCCAAATGGATGTGTTGCACTTTGATGTAACAAAGTTCCCACTTTGGTGTTGGGAACTTGATCTTTAGTGCCACCGCATGGATTTTCCAGTTGATGAGGCATAGTAAATAGTAAGGCTTTGTTCTTCAGATGGTCTGAAAGGCACCAATGAGAATAGGCTTCTCCTCTTGGATGCCAGCATTTGGGGGAGGTCAGCATCACCGTGAGCCAGTGGTCTTGGAGGAAGACATAATACAGATAGCTAGTCCATGACTCTGGGGAGATAAGTCTGAGTCAGGTCGGGGCCTGGCTTTAGTTCTGCCTTTTCTCTGTCCTCTATGTAGGCTCTATCTATCTACTTTGCCTTGTTCTAGTCCTCTAAATTCTTTAATTCAAACTCATTTTTACAAGAAAATTCTAGGTCCCCAAATCTTACCTTTTCAAGCTTACTATCCTAGAGACACATATATTTAGAGCATGTTTATGTATTCAGCTTTAGGCAGACAGTTCTACTGAAGCTCTCTACTGATGTGATTCAGAAGAGGATTATAATCACTTCAAGGGACATTTCTTTCCCTGAAGATGCTGCCTGATTTACCTAATAGACTCATGCCATGCACCAATGGCATGCCTCACCCTGGTAAGCACCACAGCATTGTTGGCATAGTTCTCTGGTTACCAAAGTTCTTTCACTTCAGTTGTCTCACTTATTCTCAAAGCAATCTTACAAAGGTGTCAATATGAGGGAATAGGGTCTTAGAGGCTACTGACAGGGCTGATTACCAAGCCTTGAATTCTGTTCTGATTCCTAAGTTAAGGCACTTTGTGTTGTACCATGTTTGCTAGTAAACGTGAGATCTTCATAGGTCCATTAACTACTAATTGGAGGGTTCATTACATGACCTGGGTCAAACTTAGAATGCTTCATGTATAATCACCCAAACATAATTATCTCAATATACTATATCATCAGTCTTAGGTTATTACCACAATATTTTTTGTTAGAGATTTTGTGACATTAGTTGAACTGAAAACCTGTACAACTCAGAATTTCAGACATAAGTCATTAGTATTTTCACCATGTAATTGTATTTTAACTACTCAATTAGACTAGCCATTTTACGTTTACATTTTAAGGAAACTTTTCTGTAAAATACTCTCCTGGACTTGAGGCTATTTAGGTGGTTAAAAAGGGGAAGATTAAATAAGTATAGGGCAAGTGATTTATGGTGAACTGTTACTAGTGTTTGGTCATATGGACTAACCCAGAACTCCAGACAAAGTCTTAATTAAATTCACAACTTATTAACACTCTCTTCCAGTTTGACAGCAAGTCAGAACTACCATGATAACTCCACAACCTACGTTTTCCCTCTAAATGTTTTTAGAGGTTTGCCTAGATTTCCTGGGGGCTTCTGTGAACATGAGGGGAACTTCTTGGACTTTTTCTGTATCCATCTAAATCCCTGGAATCATCAGAAAACAAGCTGGTCTCTAGGAGAGGACAGCATGAGGAAAATTTTGCTCTTTCAGATTAGACATTGACTGTGATGATAGGATAACTGTAGCTGTGACAAGAGGATAATTTTGGATGACTGCTAAGGCAAATGAATGGTTGTTTGCAGTATTAAAATTGTTTTTGGTCAATATCATTAAGGAGAAGCATGACTCTTCACCTGCCTTTAAGCTGTATTTCTAACACTGTCCCCATGTACCTTGAATGTTAATCAAACTGGACTATTTGCTGTTACCTGATTGGGACCTCTGCTTTTGTTTGTGATTCTTCTGCCAGAAACAAAACAAATCAAAACAAAACAAAAAACTAGCTAGATCAGCTGGAGAATAAGAAGGCTAATCGTTGGACTTTGTAGGATTATTTGAGGATGAAGTGAAATAACTGTAAAAGTGCCTAGCATAGGTATATGCCCAATTCTTTTTATTTACGGTCTTCCTGGCAACATTCTAATTTCACAACCCACTTAAAAAAAACTTTTTATTTTGAGCTAACTTTAGGCTTATAGAAAAGTTGCAAAAACAGAAGTGTCTAAATATCTCACCTCTATAACCTCTGTAAAACTCCTATCTTGTAGTCAGAGGTAATTATTCTCAAAATGCATTTTTCATGCTTATTATAGAACACTTACCAAGTTTATATAATCTATGTATCTTCCTTTCTTTTCTTCCCCTCCCTCCCTTCTTACTTTCTTATTTCCTTCCTCAATAGATAATGGGAGGTAGGGACCAGTTTTTATGTATCTTTATGTTTCTCATCCCAATGAAGGGTAAAATAATACGCACCACAAAATATGCCACATTGGCATGAGGATTATTTTAAGCTATGAAGGCAGTTGAGAAGAAGCACATACAAGAACATCTCTCTGCCCTTCCCCTAAATGCAGGATATAAATTTAAAAAGATGATCTACTCAAAGGAACAGAGGTTGTTATATAAAAAAGACACCTCACCCACGTGCTCATTGCAGCACAGTTTACAATTACAAAGATGTGAAATCAACACAAATGCCCATCAGCCAATCAGTGGCTATTGAAAATGTGGTATATATACATTGTAGAATACTATTTGCTATCAAAAAGAATGCAATAATGTCTTTTGCAGCAACTTGAATTGAAGAACATCATCCTAAGTGGACTAACTCAGGAACCCCCAAACCAAGCACTGCATGTTTTCACTTATAAGTGGGAGCTGAACTAAGGATCTGCAAAGGCCTAGAGCAGTGGTCCCCAACCTTTTTGGCATCAGATGACAATTTTTCCAGCGATGGGGGTGGGAGGCAGTATGCAGTCAAGCCTCATTGTTAATCACTGCCTCAGTGCCACCTCAGGTCATCAGGCATTAGACTCATAATGAGCACGCTACCCACATCTCTTGTATGTGTAGTTCACAACAGGGTTCGTGCTCCTATGAGAATCTAATGCCCTCCTTTTATCTGACAGGAGGTGGAGCTCGCCCGCTGCTCACCTCCTGCTGTGCAGGGTTCCTTTTTTTTTTTCTTCTGTATTTATTTTTATTTTAGAGATATGGGTACAATTCAGGATTAGGTATACAAGTAGTCTTCGTACAGATGGAAGGTGGGAAAAGGTGGAGGAATGAAAAATCACCTATTGGGTACAGTGTGCGCAGGTGGGAGTGGTAGGTTTACTTAAGCCCTAGACTTCACCAACACAATGAAACCATGTAACCAAAAGCTATTTGTACCCCCTAAAACTATTGAAATAAAAAAAGTTTTAAACAGTGTCCCTTTTCTACCAGGAAGGACAAAAGTTAATCACCAGACTGAGAAGACTAGACACTAGCCTGGAGATGACATCAGAGGAATCTGTATAATAATTTTACTAGCTAGTCTGTTATTTTAAAAAATCGACAGATAACGTTGTATGTCTCTATCCTCTTATTACAAAAATGATCATTATGTGAAGAAGTACATTTGTTAATTAACTAGATTTAATAATTCTACAATGTATGAAGGATGATCCAAAAAAACTCAGAATTATCTTTTGGAGGGCAGGCCCTTCGTAGTACACTTGGGTAATTTGTTTCTCCGGCTCAAACAGTTAACCACAGTTGTTATCTGGAAGTTTTGAGAGGGTTGCTCATGATTTGTGGAAGAAATGTCCTGAATTGTGGCAAACAGGTGACTTGTTTTTCCACCATGAAGACACACACGCCCACACCGTGCTGAGTGTTCAGCAGTTTCTGACCAAAAACAGCATGACCCCTCCATGCCCCACCTTCCCTGTTCACCTGATCTTGTCCCAAGTGACTTTTTGTTTCCCAAGATGAAAAGTTTTCAAAAAGAAACGTTTTGCCAATGTGGAAGAGGTGAAACAAAAAACAGCAGAAGTACTAAAAGGTATCCAAATTGTCGAGTTCAAAAACTGTTTTGAGCAGTGGAAAAATTGTCTTGTTAAGTGTATTGCATCTAATGGAGAGTACTTTGAAGGTAACCGAAGTTGAAACGTGTAAGAATACACAGTTTTTTATAAATAAATTCAGATTTTTTTGGTCCGCATAGATTTTTTTAAATGAAAGAACAAAGTCAACTTTTATTGCATTTTAGTGAGATTTTTTCCCCAAAAAGATTTTTTTTAATTTCTACAATTTTTTAGGACAACAAATTTTTGCAAAGTCAGAACAACTGAAGTGACATTAGAAATATGTTCAGCAAAACTTTTTACATAACCTTTAATTCATTTCTGATAATATGAAAATTTGCTGTAGAAATCTGAGAAGATACACAAAACTCCAAAAAAGAAAACAAAAATAATAATCTCATGACCTAGACTTCACCAACACAATGAAACCATGTAGCCAAATGCTATTAACTGTTACTAATCTTTCAGTATATATTTTTTCTCCTATACTGGACATTTGTGCTCTTTCATATTTTTTACTATTTTAAATAATACTAAAATAAATACTTTTGCACATAAACCTTAGTAAGCACTTCTGATTATTGTCTCAGAATGGAACTGTTTCCTTAGAATTTGAATTATTGGTTATAAACATTTTTAAGGCTCTCAATCCAAGTTATTAATTTGATTTTCACAATCATTGCTCCAATTTGTATACTTAGTAACAGCATGAAAATCTGCCTATCTCACCCCCTCTTTACCACATAGAATACTTTCATAGTTATTTTTAATCTTTTCATTTCTAGTAACCATTTGTACTTCCTGTTCTATATATTTTCCATTCATTTCCTTTTCTCTAATTTCAACAGGGTCATGTTTTTCTTGATGTGTATGTACTCTTTATAAATTGAGGGTATTAATCTTTTACCATATCATAACAAATATTTTTCTCTATATACCATTTACTTCTTTTTTGTTTGTGATATTTGACATCATAAATGGGGAAAGAGCCATAATTTGTCACTTATTTGAGGAGAGGTCGCAAATTCCTTGAGACTCTAATGAAGTCTCATTAGAAAAATATATGCACATGCACACACACTTGCAAGCAATTTTAAAGTGTTTATAGACCTTTTGAATCCTATTTATATACTCTTATCAGTTACATTACTCATTCATTACTATTTCATATGGGTCATTACTACTTCACAACCCTACAGGGTGATATAAGCTCCTTGCAGCATTTTACCAATTTGGTATGAAAAGAATGAGGTGCATTGTGTGGTCATATTGTTTTGGGAAGAAGCAGTATGCAATGGTAGAAAGAAACTGCTTGAGGTGTGAGAAAACCTAAGCTCCTTGCCTGATCTTGTCACAAGCTAAATAATCGAATAAAAAGTACATAATCTTTGTCTCCAGATCTTCATCTGTAAAACATGTACACATATGTGTTTTTTACTCACGTACAAGGAGGGACCCTCCTGAAAAACCTATAATTATTTTTTGGATGGTGGGCCCTTTGTAGTACAGGCTTCCCCCACTAGGTAAGTGTCCTAGGGACCCATTGGCATCAGTGAACGAGCTAGGGTTGTTGTAAGAGGGTACATTTGGCTTCAGTGAATGTTTTTTTTTTTTTTTAGAGATTCTTTCAACACATTTGCCCACTTCATGATGGGTGATTTATGAGTGCACCTGCCCACACCGCACTGAGTGTTTGTTGAACTGAGTGTTTGTTGGGAGCAGATGTGATGTGGGGAGCAAATGAGCACTGTCACTGTTGCGGGCCTTAAGTAAAGGCCCCAGGCCAAGGCAAGGTCTCGCTTAATGGCCCCAAACTCATAGGCAAGGTCTCACTTGGAAGCTCTGCATCCTAGCCAAAGGCAGGCTGTGAGGGATGCAGCCTGCTACACGAAAGGGTGTCTCAGATGCCCACACACCTGGGTGCACATAGTGCAGATAAAGCCTTAGCTACAACAAGATAACTGTGGAAGAGCTCGCCTTTTAGGTAGCAGCATAATTCTCCCTCACAGACCTTGAACCCCTTCCAACTTCCCTTGTACTTGATTATAAAATAAACGTGCGGAGTTAGTTTGGGGCCACTTCTCCTCCATCAGAGGAAAGTGTTTCACCTGGCCCCAGCTTTTCTTTATGTCTTTGTGTCGGTGTCTTCTTAATCTCTCCCCACTCTCTCTTGGGACCCTCAAGGCAGTCGTGCAGGCTGACAAGTGTTGAGCAGTTTTTGACCAAAAATGCATGATCCCCATGCCCCACTCTCCCTATTCACCCGATCTTGCCCCAAGTGACTATATTGTTTGTTTCCCTGGATGAAAAAAGTCCCCAAAGGGAAATGTTTACTGATGTGGAAGAGGTAAAACAAAAAGCAGCAGAAGCATAAAAAGGCTTCAAATTGACAAGTTCAAAAACTGTTTTGAGTAGTGGGAAAAGCAGTTCAATAGGTGTACTGCATCAAACGGAGAGTACTTTGAAGGTGACCGAAATTTAAACATGTAAGAATAAATACACAATTTTTTTCTAAATAATTTCCTGGTCAGGCACAGTGGCTCATGCTTGTAATCCCAGCACTTCAGGAGGCGGAGGCAAGAGGATTGCCTGAGTCCAGGGGTTTGAGACCTGCCTGGGCAACTTGGCAAGAACTTTTCTCTACAATCAATTTTTAAAAAACTAGCTATTCATGGTAGTGTGTAGTTCCAGCTACTTGTAACACTGAGGTGGAAGGATTGCCTGAGCCCAGCAGGTCGAGGCTGTGGTTTTTTGGTGTCCCCTGCGTACATGTGTATGTGGTGACAGGAGAATTTTAACATGTTCTAAGGTCTTTTCTCTGTTTAAAAATATTGCATACCAAAGTAATGTTCTGTTATACAATGCTTTTATTTTGAAGTCATTGAAAACCATCTTGGAAAAAAAGCACATAAACTCCAAACAACCCAGCGGCGACTATTCAGCACTCCTTAGTTACAAGTAGGTAGACTACCATTTAATGGTGTCATTAAAAATACATTGTCACCATAGAAACTGCAGCTTTATAGGACACCAAATCTTTCTTTGAAATGCTCATACCGAGCAGCTTACACTGTCTTATGTAATAATGATGGCTTCACCTTTGTTTTAGCAGACGCAGAGTTTTCCCTTCTCCACAGTTTATTTGTAACCAAGAAAAACTATCAAGAATCTGCTTATAATTACTTGAGACTGTATTATGCAAAAAAGAATCCACTTAAAAGGCAAAAACTTCCTGATACTTGGAACTATGTATTACCAGTTGTCAACTGTGTCACTATCGTGTAAATTGGGTAATAAAAATACTCCCACTCCAGACAACATGCTGGTATAATCTTTCTCCCAGCTTTTCACTTTGCCCCTCTTCTGACATGTTTTCTCCCTCTCGGCCCTTGGCTCTTTGGCTCTGTTTACTTTCACGCTCATGACACTTCACTTCTTACATATATTCTATTTCTTCCTAGGTGAGCAAAAGAACCAAAACATTAGTTGGTAATAGACTTTAGAGATAAACCCACAGGGTTATTTTAAGCAAGGAATATTGAAAGCTACAAATTTTTCAAGAATTGAGAAAATAAAGCTTTAATTATCATGGGACGGTAATATGGTCAGTATTTGGAATAGAGTAACCCAGCCTCAAGCCTCTTCAACTAGACAAGCTGCCCTCTACTCCATCTGCTTTTGAGGTCCTTCTCTTCTCCATTAAAAGGTATGCTGAGCACTTACTAGATGCTGTCCTAAGCAGAAGAGCTATACCAGTCAATGAGACAGACAAAAGCATACCACATATTTCTGCCTAGTTCAAGGAGAGACAGATAACCTAAAGATAAAAAGACAAGTTTTAATAGTGATTAACAAACCCTGTAGGGATCTGAAAGAGCTTTCCAAGTAGAGAGACTCACTGGTACCGAGTCCCAAAATAGTGAAAAATTATCCATTTTTTGGAACAGGAGAAAGCCAGTGTGTCTGGAACAGGGAATGAAGCAGAAATTGGTTGCAGATGAGATCAGAGAGGAAAGTATGGACTAGTTCTTGTAAGAGCTTGCAGGCAAAATGAAGTCTGGATTTTATTCACAATCTAATGGGAAGTCAATGGAGGCTTTTACGGAGGAGAGTAAAATGACCTGACTTACTCTTTAGAAGATCATTTCTAGCTGCTATATGATGAAAAAACAGTAGCAAGAGCCAAGGGAAGAAAAGAGACAAGTTTGACGATACTGCCATAGTCAGTCAGATATAGTGATGATTACAATTACCAGCAAGAGCAATGATGAGTGTAGGATGCTTCTTTTCAATTAAAATGAAAAGCCTTTGACTAGCATGTTAAAATGTTTTATTTGCTTTCATATCTCTCCCAAAATGCCATCAGGGCTGTTATTATCTAATCCAGATTCTGATGAACGAATGAAAATAATACAATTATACCTCTTCTGTTCCAGGACTTCTGTGTCCGGGACTTGGGTTTAGTCAGATATCCAAGTGCAGCACAAATTACAAGGTCTCTCAGAACTTTTAATAAATCATAGTAAAATCAGTAAACATAACATATAAGACAGAACAGAGAGTCAGAGCCAGGGCAGAAACCCAGTGTTCCTATCTCCCACTCTGTTGTTCTGTCCTCTAGCCCACAATCCCAGTCATTCTAGATCTGTTCCGTTATATCTCTAAATATTTATTCCAAAAGTACTTATTTGTGCAGCAATCATCCAAAAAGAATGCAACAAACAAGTGGGGGAAATAATTAGTGGCTAATTAATCTTAAGGTGTTATGAATAACCTTGGCAGGAGTTTGCTAGTAAAAAACTGAAACAATTCTTCATGAGTGTCTATGGTATATGCTACTTTTATGCGGAATCATAGAACAACGGATTGCTAGAACTGCAAATAAATCTTAAGGTTTATTCTAATTCAACTCCCTGATTGTACAAACCTGTGAAGCTAGTGATTTCTCGAAAATCACAATATGTACTAACATCAGATGCTAAACAATTACAACATTGGTACCTTTCCTCACAAGGCTGTATAAAAACATTAACCTTAAGGGGCTTCTGTAATCCTGGTGAATTACTCTCCCATTCTTCAGATGACTTTCTCTTTTAGCCTCCAATTCCATGACTCTCTAAAACCTTCATATCTTCATAGTAAGAAAATTGAAGCAAGCAGAAGAGAACTTCCAAGTGCTCTCCACCAAATCTGCCCTCCCATCTTCCAGTGTAAGTAAATGCTGCCTTCCCTGTTGGAAGGAAGACCTCTCCATGCTCCTAGCTCCATCATTTCTTGTCTAGATTTTTTTTTTGAGTTGGAGTCTCACTCTGTCACCCAGACTGGAGTGCAGTGGCACACTCCCGGCCACTGCAGCCTCGACCTGCTGGGCTCCGGCGATCCTTCCGCCTCAGCCTTCCAAGTAGCTGGAACTACAGGCGCGCGCTACCACGCCTGGCTAATTTTTTGATTTATTGTAGAGATGAGGTCTCGCCAAATTGCCCAGGTGGGTCTCGAACCCTCAGGCTCAGGCAATCCACTCACCTGAGCCTCCCAAAGGCGCGGGATTACAGGCTGAGCCACCGAGCCTGGCTTCTTGTCTAGATTTTACTACTATTTCTATGACTATAGAGCATTGCTCCTGCAATTGCCCCTCTCTGCCCTTATTATCCATTTTCCACTGGATAAAAGTGATGGGAAAACTTGTTGGTGATTCTGTAGTTTAGGCCAGGCTTGGTGAGTAGGTCTTCTGAGTTCTCTCACTGACATGCCCTGTGGTTAGTGACAGTTGTTGGTTGGGGTGTCTCAGTTGTCTTCCACACAGCCTTTCTGACAGGACAGCTCCAATTTCCAGTAGAGGAACATGCCAAGTGGGAATGAACAAAAAGTGAAAGATCTCTTGAGACCTTGGTGAGAAGTCACACATCACCTCAGTGCAGTCGACTGGTCAAAGCAAGTTACAAAACCAGCCCAGATTAAAAGGGAGGAGAAAGATACTGCACCTTTTGATGGGAGAGGTTTGTAATGAATTCATGACCATTTGTGATCCAGCACAGTAAGGGTAATTGAGAAAATATCAGTGTCTCATTTGCCGAAAGAACAAAAAAGCCTCCTTAACACCCTCTCTATATCATCAAGTATTCTTATTAAGAGTTCACAGGGAGACCTGCACCCCAGGATGGAGCTACATTAGTCATCTTCCTCCAGAATTCCCCTTCTCAGTCACATTGGAAATAATTTAAGAAAACTGTTCTTTCTTCCTTTCCAATCTCCTGCCTTCTCAGACACACCTCCATTCCAACAGCAAAGTTGCTGCCAGGAACAGTTGGTGGAAGTGGGAAAGGTGGGAGTGAGGGAAGAATTCCTAAATATGGCAGATGTGTTTATTTTGAGCAAAATCACAAGTCACTTGGGATATTTCACTCAATGAAATCTTAAGACATGGAGATGTGGTAAAATTTCAAAAGGTCTTCAATGAAAAGAGAAGATTTAGATTATATTAGTCAGCTTGGGAAGTAATGATAGAATGTGATGAGAGGTGTGACTAGGTTTGTATAGAAAATTGGGTAGAAAAAGAAAGTAAGAGATATACATTGGCTATTTAGAATGAAATGTGCTGATAAAGGGCCTTGAAAATGACAGGAGGCTGCTTAGTTAATGAGGAAGGTGATCTAAAAACATTGCAGGTGTTTAATATGAAATAATTTATATTCTCTTAGAGTCAATACAGAAATTCCTTTTTAGGGAGAGCACCGCCTTTATTAAGATGCTCTGGTAGCTCCTTTGCAGTAGCTACAAATTGGCTGGACCTTGGTTTCTTGAGGAAGGGGGAAAGTATTTGTTTAAAAAGAGCAAAATGTTTTGTTTTAGTGAGTGAAGGGAAGATGCCAGTTAGCTCAACACTGACTGAGGGTTGAGGGGAAATGCATCTGGAGGAAGACCCTGAGCTCACAGGGAAAGAGGAACTTTGGTGGAACAAAAGCCTAGAGGGAGATATTCTAGGTGGATGCTGAATGTAATGCCCCCACTTCCACAAAAAAAGAAAAGTCTACCAAAATTTATGAAAGGCTGTGTGTGACTGAATTTTCTTCCTTTACAGATTCTTTAGATTGCATATGAAAAAGAAAGGAAGAAAGAAACTGATTCTAACCAGTTTAAGAAAAAGAAAGGGAAAAACATTGGGAAAGATTCACTTAAACCAGTCACAGAAATGATAGAAATGGGCCTGGAAGCAGGAGCTAGAACACACCCTCTCTGTTCCATCTCTGCTTGTCTCCGGATGCCAGCCTCACCATCTCACCTTGCCAGTGTCAGGAAACATGGTCCTGGCAACTCCAGGCCTTACAGTCCATAGCTCCACCACCCACTGAGGCCAGAGGTGATCCTGCTGCTGGCCCAGTATGGGTCAGGTGTTCACCCCTAGACCAATCACTGGACAAAATGATGACAACTTCCATTGTCTGACAGTGGAGGTGCTGGTCTATGTAAAAAAGGGAAAGGTTTTGACACACAAAACAGAAAATGTCTACTATGGTTTGGATGTTTGTGTTTCCTCCAAAATTCATGTTGAAACTTAATCCCAATGCAATAGTATTAGGAGGTGATAGAGTAGTGAGGACTCTTCCCTCATGAATGAGATTAGTGCCTTATAAAAGGGCATCAGAGAGGCTGTTTGTTACTTTTTCCTTCCACCCTGTGAAGATACAACAACAAGGAACCATCTAGGAGGAACAGGACATATTAACGAAAGGACATATTAAAGAACATTTTAATTACAGATCTGTGAAACACAAAAGGACAGAAATCTTGTTTCTTTTAGTAATTAAAGCAAATGTAGACTGCAATGTGGCTGTTTTGCCTATTAGCAAATTTCTCTCATACATAGTATGAAATCAAACTCTTTAGGATTTACCTAAATCTATTCTTTACTGACCACACATCTTTCTTGCTTGTTTTGATCTTAAAATAGAAAGCAATGATAGTTTGGGAACGCTAACTGTTACAAAGAAGCAAAACTAGTCAGTATCCATCTTTAAAGGATAAGAATTAACATACAATAACTGTCATATTATTAAAGGCAACTCTTCAACTTCTAGCAATACGTGCTCCATACCCCACATAATTCACTTCTTCTGTTGAGAAGCAACTTCACCACAAACCATACTTTCCAGGAAGAGAAGAAAGAGTCAGCTGTGTGTGACTTCTGGGTAGTCTGTGACCAGGAAGATCTCGTTGCTTAGAATAGCTGGGTTTTTTTTTTGTTTTTGTTTTTATGTTTGAGTTGGACTCTCACTCTGTCACCCAGACCGGAGAGCAGTGGCCACCTCTGGCCACCGCAGCCTCGACCTGCTGGGCTCCGGCGATCCTTCCGCCTCAGCCTTCCCAGTAGCCGGAATTACAGGCATGCGCTACCACACCCGGCTGATTTTTTGATTTATTGTAGAGATGAGGTCTCGCCTGCCCAGGTGGGTCTCGAACCCACAGGCACAGGCAATCCACTCTCCTCAGCTTCCCAAAGGCGCGGGATTACAGGCTGGGCCACCGAGCCCAGCTGCTGAGTTTTCATTACTGGTAAATTACCAGGAAGGACAGAGACCACAAAGCTACTTTCTTTTTTGCCCTTTTTCCTATCAAAAAAAGGTTCTTTTCTCCATGCCTTGTTAAATATCTACCCAGAAGGAAAATAAAGAAGACCAAAGAGGAAATAACTTACTGAAGTTTCAAGCCAGGGTCATCACACCCAGGCGCCTATCTTTTTATCTGTGTCAAGGGTATGATTGCTTCGGGTAAGCCTGCCACTCTCTTCCTACCAGGTGTTCAAGTGGTAGCTCTCCAGAGATTTTAAATAGAGCTGTGTGTTGCCTGAAACAGTCCTAGCAACAGTTAAAGGAGCTTTGTATTCCAGTCACTTGTATTGTACCTGGTACAGAAATACTCATGTTGCTGATCCAAGCAAAAATACCACGGCACACTCAACTAGAAAGAAGACTAGATGCCAAATCCACCCCGAAGGGGGCTGTGTGTCTGTTCTGCCCATATCCAGAACTTACACATATCAGTTAGAAGAGTTGATCCAATTCGGGTGTCTCTTCTGAATAATACCAGAAGGCTTGGGAGTGTTCGATTTTTTTTGTCAGCAGGTTGGTTGGTTGGCTTAAATCCTGGAAAATGCAACTAAAAACAATATTGAGAGTGACTGGATACACCTAATTGAGTGCATAACAAAGAATATAGGAACATGTAGAGAGACATACACACAACATACATAGACCTCACGACACAAATGCAATTATGGAGACACCTGGTGCTGACCACCAGTAAGTACCTCCCTACTAAAGTACTGATATGACCCTTAGCCAGGAGCAGCTGAGGGAAGCATGCATATTCCAGTTCTGTACAGATCCTTTTTTACTTTTTTTGTTCAATGTATATTATTTATCAATCCTCTATTATGCAGGTCTCTCCAAAGCTGATAATTTTCTCTGTCTAAAATTGCCTAAATTTCAGATTTATATGCTTTTCCATTGTTATAGGTTTTGTCAACCATCTGTGGCCATATTTTGTTTTTTCTTCTGCTCTCATTGCAGCTGACCTTAAGGACCGCCATTCCTTCCACCCCTGGCAAGGAGGAAATAATTTCTGGGCTAAGTACTACCCCAAGGACTTTTTTCTCGTTTTTCAAAAGAAAAATCACTTTAGGATTTCTTTTTCTGTCAATTCCCCACCCCTATTGTTTGTTGTTGAAAAATTTCAAGCCCAATAATGTATGTCAACATTAAAAAAATACCTTACAATCTGTAGAGCTGTAAGGTATTTTTTTTACAGGCGTGCGCTACCACGCCCGGCTATGTTTTTGATTTATTGTAGAGATGAGGTCTCGCCAAGTTGCCAAGGCAGGTCTCGAACCCGTGGGCTCAGGCAATCCACTCACCTCAGCCTCCCAAGGTGCAGGATTACAGGCTGAGCCACCGAGCCCGGCAACATACTTTTTTTAAATGTTGACATACATCCCAAGCCTTCTGGTATTATTCAGAAGAGACGCCCGAACTGGATCAACTCTTCTAACTGACATGTGTGGGTTCTCGATATGAGGAGAACAGGCATGCAGCCCCCTTCAGGGTGAATTTGGCATCTAGTCCTCTTTCTAGTTGAGTGTGCCATGGTGTTTTTGCTTGGATCAGCAACATGAGTATTTCTGTACCGGGTACCATACAAGTGACTGGAATACAAAGCTCCTTTAACTGTTGATAGGACTGTTTCAGGCAGCACACAGCTCTATAAATGATTCCCAAATCTACAAATTATGGGTATCATTTATTTTACAAAGGTGTTCACTGTAAAATTCACCTAAAGAATTGTTCTAGCTTCAAGCAAATTTTGGAATGATCTAATTTACATACCACATTTTAGGATCTCACTTGTTAAGCAAAATTGGCTTGCTACTCTTTCTAACATACGATTTCACTCATTTACAAGCATGCCTTGCCATATAGAATCATTTACAAATATGCATTTCCTATAGAGTTCTAGTATATTAAAAACTAGAGCAAAGCAATGGTATTGATTGCTACAACCCACTCCTCCAAATGTAAAGTTCTTCCTCCAGATCCCTAATAGAATAGTCATGTAACTTATGGAGGAAAAAATTAAAAATCTATCTCTAGGGAAGACTGGAAAGCACTAGATGGAGACTCCATATCTAATTATGTAGCAGACTAGACAATCCAAAAGCTGCGACAAATGCTTACTTCAATATAATCACATCCCCTTAAGTGCATTCCTGAGAGAGTAAGGAGGCAAAGGGAACAACCTTCCAAGTCTTAAAAAAAAAAAAAAAAGCAGTTCAAGGGCACTAACGTTTTAACTGCAATGGAGTGGGGAGGTATCTGCTTCAATAAGTTAAGGTCATGAGTTTTAATGACCATGTGGAGACAAAAAATAAGAGCTTGGGCTCAGACAAGACAAGACGTTGAAGATGGGGCCTTCTCATCAAGTCAGAAATCTCAAAAGAGCACTCTCAGAAATGCACTGAGAAAACTCCTGCTGATGACAGAGATAACATTTGCTCATCTCACTCTACCTCTGTGTATTCATTATGTTTAACTGCACAGTGACCACTCAAGACTGTGTATCTTAAGGTAACAAGGATTTAATGACTTATTGTTCTTCAGAATTACTCAGTGGGTTGTGTAGGCCATCTTCTGCTTGTCTAACCTAAGTCACTCCTGAAGTTGCAGTCAGATGGCAGTTGCAATGACTGGAAGAGCCAAGATGACCTCACCCACTGGTCTGGAGTCTTTGGACTGGACTGGCTGACAGCTGGACTTCTGTCTGACTTTCTTTTTTTTTTTTTGTCAGGGTCTCACTCTGTCACCCAGGCTGGAGTGCAGTGGCACAATCACAGCTCACTACAGCCTCCACCTCGTGGGCTCAGGTGATCCTCCCACCTCAGCCTCCCATGTAGCTGGGACTACAGGCATGTGCCAACATGACTGGCTGGTTTTTTTTGTAAGACGAAGTTTTGCTATGTTGCCCAGGCTGGTCTCGAACTCCTGGACTCAAGCAATCCTCCTGCCTTGGCCTCCCAAAATGCTGGGATTACAGGTGTGAGCCACCATGCCTGGTCCCATGTGACCTCTATTCTCAAGATGAGACTTGGTTTTCTGACAGCAAAGTGGCTTTGGCCAAACTTGCATCATGGCCTGACCTCTCTTCTAGCCTTCCCTTGCTCTCTCTCTACTTTCTTTCATGCAGGCACTCTCCTATGAAGTCCCTGAACAACTAATCTCATCTTGGTGCCTGCTTTTCAGAGGATCGAGACTAACACACAAGTTCATAAACAGTATAAATTAGGGGATGATTATATTAACAAAATAATTATATTAAAAGGTAATTTCCTTGCAGCATTTTCCCTCATTTTAAAACTTCAAAAAAGTACCGAGAGTAATATAATAAACACTTATGCACCCAACACCTGTAACGGACTAAATTTAGCACATTTTAAGGCATCCAACTTAGACACTATTTTTCAGGAAGATACATAGCAACTAAGGCAAAATATAATTGCATTGCTATTCTGTCTAAAAGAGATACGCCATTCTGTTCATCTCCCCAAATTCATAGGCTTTAGGAACACCCAGGAAGATTAGTGTTTGATTCCTTTCAAATAATTAGAATTCTGGACGATTACAATAATCACTCTCTAATCTGTCTTGTTGCTTGGTTTTCTTTTCAGGGTCATTTGTTTATGAGCTTCCTTTAAAGATGCATCACATGTCTCTGTGAAGTTAGCATAGTGGTTTAGCATATTTGCTCATCAATCACCCATCAGGAAGGAAAATGTAAGCTTGAACATTCCCATTCATCATGTCTGATTCACCTGCTATCACAGATATCACTTACATCCATTATTTCTAGGAACAGTTAAACCAGGCATGTTTTAAAGACTTGGACTTCAAAGTAAAAAGGACATCTTCAAAAGAAAACACATTTGGAATAGCTGAAGAAAATATAAGAACTATTTTTTTTCTCTAAATAAAAATTATATTTTCAAAAGGTTTTGTGGATCGACCTTTCAAAAAGAAATACATTCCCCTGTATGTACATATGAAGTATAGTTTTCATTTCTAGCTTTGCACCATTCATGGAAAGTTTTGCTTGCTTTCCTCCTCTGAGATGTTTTTGCTTTTTCTCCCCCCTTTACTCACTTCCTCATACACATATATTTCTAAAAAACAGTAGTCCATTGTCCAGTTATGATAACCATGGAACACTAAAAATCAGAAATCAAAACATGATTCCCATCTACTTGGTATCATAACATAGGTAAGTGTCATTTTTTAATTTCACTCTACTCAAATTTTATAAACATTTCTAAAATTTGTTGAAGGGGCAGCTTCAACAAATTCCTCCCCGTTTCCTCATTAGCACACTCCTGTCATTCAACACAATGTTTACAAATTGAAGAATGTGGATTTTTATTCATGAATTTGCTCCTCATAGGCCTGAGGGGTTCCAGACACAAGTCTGTTTCCAATTCTTCTGGGCTGTCTTCCGTACTGCTCGACTTTCTGCTTTCTAATGGGAAATCTTAACCCTTCACGCTACGAAGTTTCCTTCAATTACTTAGGATGGGATCTCTGTGAGAGACACCGAGGAGATGACCAAAACTCAGAGGCAAGTGCAGGGATCTCTGACGTTTCTGCTCTTCCTGCTGTCTCTCCTTAAGAGAGCACAGGAGACTTTATGTTTAGTCATTTCCAAAACATTACCATTTCATGAATAGGTTCTCCTCTCCCCAGTGGTTGTTGTTGGAGGCTTTGTCAAAGATGAGTTGGTTGAGGAACTGAGGCTTTACTTCTGGAATCTCTATCCTGTTCCATTGGTCTATATGCCTGTTCTTGTACCAATACCAGGCTGTTTTGATTACTGTAGCCTTATAGTAAAGTTTGAAGTCTGGAAGTGTGATACCTCTTGCTTTGTTTCTTTTGCTAAAGATTGTTTTGGCTATTCGTGGTCGTTTGGGAGGGGCATACTCATCAACAAGGGTACCTGCATGATCAATGTTTATATACCTAATCCTGAAATGTACCCCACATCTTTATAATACAAATTAAAAATAACAACAAAAACAACAACAAAAAACACAATACTTTCACAGATTATCACACGTCCCCAGGGCCCTCCTTTAGTTCTACTTCTGCTGTATTTAGCACAATGTTTTTGGGGTACTTTTAGAAGAAAAAAAGCAATCTACCTCCTTTGAGGCTATCAATCTGGAGTCCCCCTTTTTATATGACTGCTTCCTGTTACTCAATTTAAAAGCAGAAGTGTGCCGGGCTCGGTGGCTCAGCCTGTAATCCTGCGCTTTGGGAGGCTGAGGTGAGTTAATTGCCTGAGCCTGCGGGTTCGAGACCCGCCTGGGCAACTTGGCGAGACCGCATCTGTACAATAAATAAAAAAATCAGCCGGGCGTGGTAGCGCGCGCCTGTAGTTCCAGCTACTTGGAAGGCTGAGGCGGAAGGATCGCTGGAGCCCAGCAGGTCGAGGCTGCGGTGGCCAGGAGTGGCCACTGCACTCCAGTCAGGGCAACAGAGGGAGACTCCAGCTCAAAAAATAAAAAAATAAAAAAATAAAAGCAGAAGTGGCAATAAAAAGTACACTGAAACATGTAAAAAATTTAAAAATAGTATAAGAAATACAGTCAGGTTTGGCATGATGGCTCAAGTCTGTAATCCCAGCACTTTGGGAGGCCGAGGCGAGAGGACTGCCTGAGCTTAGGGGTTCAAGACTCATCTGGTCAACTTGGTGAGACCCCGTCTCTACAATAAATCAGAAAATAAGGCAGAAGTGGTAGCGTGCGCCTGTAGTTCCAGCTACTTTGGAAGGTTGAAGTGGAAGAATCACCTAAGCCCAGCAGGTCGAGGCTGCGGTAGCCCTGAGAGTGCCATTGCACTCTAGCCTGGGCAACAGAGTGAGTCTCCAACTCAGACCATGCCCTTTAGAAAAGGGTGAAGTTGTGAATATTAAGATGACTAGCAGATTTCCCAAAGTACAGAGGAAAATGAAACTGAATGTTTTCCTTAAGAAAGTCTGTCAAGGGACTTCAGATGAAAGTAGAGACCCACTTCAGCAACATGGGTTGAGAGGCTTTGGCTCTCTGTGTCTGGCTTGGGTCTCATACAGAGCCAGGACTTGCTGGTCCTCTGGTCTCAGAGCAGGTTCTACCTGTCTATGCACTGCTACTGCATTCACAAGTCTACCCTATACTCCTAGTGGGAGAAGGTGACTAAAGCTGGGCCAACCACACCACCTGGCCTTGGTGACTGGTCTGAGGGAGTAGACATACGGCCTAATCCAGGATCCCATTCTCACTTGGGATTCTTCTAGCTGAATCTTGTATAGAAGATTCTTTTTCCTCTTGTGAGTATTTTTTTTTATTAGGGTCTCACTCTGTTGCCCTGGTTAGAGTGCAGTGGCATGATCATGGATCACCACAGTCTCCACCTCCTGGGTTCAGACAATCCTTCCTTCTGCCTCAGTTTCCTGAGTGGCTAAGACTACATGCACACACCACCACACCCAGCTATTTTTTTTTTTTGGTAGAGACCAGGTTTTGCTATGTTACCCAGGCTGGTCTCGAACTCCTGGGCTCAAGCAATCCTCTTGCCTCAGCCTCCCAAAGTGCTGGGATGACAGGCATGAGCCACCACACTTGGCACTCTTGTGGGTTTTGCTGCTATAAGGATCCAAGCACAGCGTGACCTGAGACGAAGAGCCCTGATAGGTGGAAACATTTTTGTAAGTTAGAGAAAGTAAAGCAAGAAGGTAATCAAAACTGAAAGATGGAGAGAGCGCCTTGAAAGCTTTTATCATCTTGGTCCAGAGGTCCTTGAGAGAGTTCTTCCCTACCCATTTCATGAGTGGTTACATAAACCAGTTAATTCTCCCTTTTGGTTAAAGTTTGGCAAGTTAGCCTTCTGAAACTTAGAACAAAGAAGTCCAGACTAATGTTTTCTACTTTTTACACATAAAGCCACACTCTTACTCATGTTTTTGTGTGTAAGATTGTGGACTAATTTAATGTTTTATTGAATTTTGCATTGAAAATAAAAACCTCAGTATTTCCTTTCATCATGCTTCATTAACGATATGTTATTCTTTGCATAGCATCTTATCATAATTAATATACAGTGTCACAATTCACTACTGTAGCAGAGAGAAACAAAAATGGTTTTTGAAAGCTAAAACACTATATCTCTGAGTTCTGAATGGGGATGAGGGGTGGGGACAAATCACTGTTATGCTCTGTTTTTCCTGAAGGGCCAGATGGGGAAAGGAGGCCCCAACATGGACAGCCCATTGTTTAGCATTGTCCCTGAAGGACCTCCAGATACTTGAAGGACATACAAGGCTTGAGTCTGGATGTAGGGCGGAGAAAGCTGAGCTGATCTGTATGTAAAAGGAAGAGGAACTTGGGACAAAGAAGTGAGAGAACAAGAAAAATGAAAGGAGAAAGGGAGAGAGTCCCATGTGTATTCTGAAAAACTGAAGCCACTTGTCCTATATGGGTCCGACAATTAAGTTCATTAAGTCATCCTAGAAAAAATGCTACATACCTCATTGCTGAATATTACTGTGGTCATCTACTCCCCTTGGGAAGCTATGCACTGATGCCAGAGTCTAGTCCACCCATCAAAGCAATTTTAGAACTCTTCTTCTGGAATGGCCATCAGAGCTGTGTTTGTATTGCCCTTGATGTCTTGAATGCCATCAAAATGTCTTTATTATTTCCTTTATCTTTGGGTAAAGAAAAAAGTCATGGGGGGTGCAGATCAGGTGAGTAGGGAGGGTGTTCCAATACAGTTATTTGTTTACTGGCTAAAAACTCCTTCACAGATAGTGCTGTGTGAGCTGGTGCATTGTCATGATGCAAGAGCTCCTTTGGGACCATTTTTGCACACACCTTTCTCATGCCAAGATTTTCATTTAAGATTTTTCTGTTTCTCTATCAATGTTTATTTGGTCTGCTATGCTTCTCACCGTCAGTCGATGATTTTGACACACAATTCAATATTTTTTGCAATGTTTTCATCAGTTCTGCTCATTACTGGCTGGCCTGACCTCTCTTCTTCAGTGACACTTTCTCTCCCCTCAGAAAAACATTTAATCCATTTGTGTACTGCCATTTTCTTCATAGCCTATAAACTTGGACTAATATGTCCTTGATTTCACTTCCACTCTTGCCGAGTTTAACAAAAAATTTAATGTGTGTTTGTAGCTCTCATTCAAGCTCCAACATTCTCACGATGGCACACAGTAACATACAACAATGAACACCACTCAGCATGACACTGACACACATCAACATGAGCACAGCTGTGACACACTGACATAGCAAGTTTATGAAACCTTACTGAGTTGATTGCACAGTGCTGTCAACATAAGTGCACAGTGGGCAAGTTTGTGAACTTAATTGTTAGATGGTATAAGTCTTTTTTAAAACAGGAGAGCCAGATATTCAATTTGATAAGTTATCTCCTGCTTGAAGGTGTAATAGAACTAGGTGTCCTTCATGACCCAAACCTGCACCCTCTGAAGGCGACACTATTAATAATAACGTCATGTAGGAGCCAGGGCTGTCCCTGGGAAACTAGGTCCCCACAGTCTGATTAAGGATTACCTTCTTGTTATTACCTGCATATTCAGTAAAGTTGGTGACACCCAGATGACTTGTGTGAGGTTTTCAGAGGGAAACAAAAAAAGAAAAAAGAAGCCTGCTTTCAGATTTTGGATGGCAAGCGCTGAGCAGGAACAACTTCCGCGTGATTGCTACACTCCATCCATCATACTGCCCCAGCGAGGACAGGACGCAGTGCCAAGGAGCGAGCCTGGGTAGGGCATGGAGCGCTCACTGTACTGGGTTTGAAATCAGCCAGTTGTCTGAACCTCAGCCAACACGGTGGTTCCACCATGTTCCACTTTTCCTGCACTTTATTTCTCTCCATCCACAAGATAGGAGTTAAATATATTCTCACATTCTCAAGCAGGTATGGTAGAAAGAATCAGGACTTCCAATTCACTCAGACTCAGGTTTGAATCAGAGCTCCATCTTTTACCACCATCACCTTGATGACCTTACCCGAATCTGTTTTTTGTTACTTATTTCTTTATTTGTTTGCTTATTTATCTATTTATAGGGACAGGATCTCAGTCATCCAGACTAGTGTGTAGTGGTGGAATCATAGCTCACTGCAGCCTTGAACTCCTGGCCTCAAGTGATCCTCCCCTCCCGAGTAGCTAGCACTATAGGTGCCCGCCCCATGCCCAGATAATTAAACACTTTTTTTTTTTTAGAGAGATGGAGGTCTTGCTATGTTGCTCATGTTGGTCTCAAACTCCCGGCCTCAAGGGATCCTCCTGCCTCAGCTTCTCAAACTGGTGGGATTGCAGGTGTGAGCCACTGTGCCTATCTTTATTTCTTCATTGTTAAAATGGGGTCATAGCACCTGACTCGTAAGGATATTCTAACGTTAAATCAGAATGTCAGACACCTAGTGTGCCTGACCTCACATTTTCTTGGAAAAACGTTTTTACTCCAGCCATTGTGGAGTAACCAACTTCATGCAACCTAATCAGACAGTCAAGGAAAACTACATAATTTGGAAGGCTTGGTGCAAAATGAAAATCCAAAGCCCCTTGTTCTAAAACTGTTAAGCATTTCAAGGCAATGACATGAGTGCATTAAACCAAACAGTGGGACAAGTTGCGTATCCGTGGCATGGGTCCCGCTGGCAACTCCTCCCTCTGCTGTGCCGGTCATCTCTCCCTCTCTGCCCTCGTGCTTCTCTGACACCGCGGCATTTGTACATGTGTAGTCTGGAAGGCTGAGCAAGTTACAACCCATGGGGCAGCCCTGGAGCAACAGAGGTTGGGAGCCACCAAATAGATGTCTCCTCTGTCACTCAGGTGGACAATTCAGAGGCGCATTCTACATGACGCCTCAGAGAGTCCAGTAGGATCAAGTTTTAGCTGACCACAGTGTAAACAGCCTGATGAGGAGACTGCAGATCTGCTTTCCCTCTATCCCTTGTGACTGCACACAAGTCCTTGTTTCAGACTCGGCTCTCAGGCTTGGACAAAGGAATACTTTGGGTAAAGCCCCTTGCATAAACCTGTCCCATCACAGTTCTACCTGTTCCCTTCTGAAGTGTAAGAGATAGCGACTAGACAAAAGAAGTGAGGATTAAATTCGAACTATAGTCCAGAAGAAGAAAACAAGAAGAAATGTTCCATCGCTCCGTCTTCTCAGTTCACCCCTCTCCTGACCCATCCACCTTTCTCTGCCTCAATACCATATACTCGGTATTTCTTTAAACCCCAGCTGGCCACTCCTTCATACAACATTCTACAAATTTCACTATATTGAAGTCCTATTTTTTTCTGACATTCACTTGGACTTGATCCTGTAATAATCTCACTGGAAGAGAAAACATGATCATGACTCAGGCTCTGAATGGGGTAAGTGAGGAAAATTCACGAGTTTACCAATGATGCAATAAACTAATTTAAAGGAAGTAAAGTACTCTCAAGACACCGCTTTAAAAGAATAAAGGACAATTGGATTCTTGGCTAGCTAAAACCACATTCGAATAACTATAAAAATTTATATATTTTACTTTCTATCATATGTTACAGTATTGTACTCTGAACTCTCAAAATAGTCTTTCTCATTCAGCAGCACAGTTATTCAGTAACCTCTCTAAGGACTCATGCTAGAACAGAAAAACTGTCAAACAGCACAATGACCTTGGCTGTGGCACCAGTCATCTACTAGATGCTCACTCTTAGGCAAGTTTCATTAAAAGTTCAATAATCCAACAAAATCCAGACTGATACTCTGTTAGATTACTGGTTTTGCCTATACTTTTGGTATTATACTATTAATACCAAAGGAAGACAAATAGATCTCAATTTTCATCATAAAATTTACAATAAAACATTTTTATATTTTATTCTAAAAGCATAGTACTGTAAGTAACCAATATAACTGAAGAGTATGAGCAGGGACCCAAAAAACCTGGAATTATCTCTTGGAGGACAGGCCCCTTGAGGTATGCTTGGAATTTGTTCCTCTGTATCAAACGGTCAACCAAAGTTTTTATCTGGAAGTTTTGAGGAGGTTGTGTTATGATTTGCGGGAGAAAACATCCCAAGTTGTGGCAAACCGGTGACTGGTTCTTCCACTATAACAATGCACCTGCCTCCATTGTGATGAGTGTTCAGCAGTTTTTGGCCAATGACTGCATGACCACTGTGACGCTTCCTCCCTATTCACCCGATCTTGTCCCGAGTGAATTTTTTTTTTTTTGTTTCCCTGGAGGAAAAAAGTCCTCAAAGGGAGACATTTTGCCAATGTGTTAGAGGTAAAACAAAAAAAATGGAAGAAGCACTAAAAGGCATCAAAATGGATTAGCTCAAAAACTTTTGAGCAGTGGAAAAAGCATCTACATAGGTGTATTGCATCAAACAGAGAGTACTTCAAAGGTGACTGAAGTTTAAACATGTAAGAATAAATACACAATTTTTAATAAACAAATTTTGGGTTTTTTGGGTCCCCCCGTGTACCCTAAAAATCACAGAAAACAATAGACTATCAATATACTAGCAAATTAATACCTATAATTAATATTAGTTTGATTTTTTCACAGAGTAGTTGCTAATACATTAGTAAATAAGCGAATTCATTGCAGATTACTGAGCATAATATCCTCATTTAAAAATATATTTAGAAGCCTGGGCAACATAGTGAGATCCCATCTCTATACAAAACAAACACAAAAAATTAGATGGGTATGGTTGTGCACACCTGTAGTGCCAGTGATTTGAGAAGTCAAAATGGAAGAATAACTTGAGGCCAGGGGTTCGAGACCAGCCTGGGCAAAACAGCAAGACCTTATCTCTAAAAACAATTTAAAAATTGACTGGACAATTAAAAAATTTAAAACCTGTTGTCCCGGCTACCTGGGAGGCTGAGGTAGAAGGATTACTGGAGCCTAGGAGGTTGAGGCTGCAATGAACTATGATTGCACCACTGCACTCCAGCCTGGGTGACACAGTGAAGCCCTGACTCTAAAATAACATATTTTTAAGAGAAGCTTTAAAAAATTATTGTATCTATAACTTAAGCCATAGTTATCACAGTATTTAGAGTAATTGCAACTTAAATATATTTTCACATTTATTTATTCAACAAGTATTTACTGATGTCTACTTTATACCTGGGATGAAATAAAACATAAAAAAGAAGTGGATTTTAGCTCTTGGGAATTTATAGTTTAGCCAGGAAAAGAGACAAGTTAAGTAGGTGGTCAGAATACACAGCAATGTGTGCTGTGATGGGGAAGTCCGATTTGTTCTGGCAGTGCTTAAGAGAGCACTTAAACTACTCTTGAGAGGTCAGGAAAGCTTCCAGAGAGAAGGGACAATTAAGCTGAATCCTGTAAAACAAGGAGTAGGGATTAACCAAACACAGGAGAATGGCAGAGATAGAGAAGATTTATGGCAGGAAAACAGAATGCTCAAAGGCTTAGAAGCAAGAGAGCAAGGTACATTCCTTGAGGGACTGAAATAGATTCCATATTATCCAAAGATTTAAAAAGCTTTGTATTCAATAATGTGAATAAAATTTATTTTATAAAAATTAGCTTACGACATTCCTTCTTGTTGTGGCTGCTTCATTGATGGGACAGATGCATGACTGATGTATCGATGCATGACCATTGCTGCATTCTTTCTTTTCTTTTTTTTAAGAAAGAAAAGACTTAAAAAGAGATCACTTCCCACATGTGGCTGTCTGGGGTGCGATCCGATGCCACATGGAAGATGCAAAGAATTGCATAGAAGTTAGATGGAAAAATATAGTTTATTCAAAAGTAAATTAGAGAGAAGGAGAAAGGAGAGAGAAGGTTCACCTCCTCAAGGTGGGGGAGGGGGCCAAAGCCAGGAAGCATGGTGACAGCCATAGCTCAAAGAGCACATGACCACACCAGAGTCTAGCAAGGCAATGGCCCTGTGCTTTTTCTAATACAAACAATTAACAATAGTTAACATGCCTTATTAACCATAGGCTGATACACTACTTCAGTAACTTAATTTATCAAATTTTAGAATTATTTATTTAATGCCACATTTATCTTATTCCCAGTCTTCCCTCCCTTTCTCATTTATATCTTGTGGCATTTGCAGATAGCAGCTTAAATAATTTTTTTCATCAATACCTCTTGGACAATGATGATAATTACTCTTTCATCTCAATGTCGTATATTGCAGATAATACTGCAGATTTAACTCCTTCTTGTAAATGCTTTTATTATTTTCAGTTTCTGGGTTTCTACCAGCTTACCACTAAAATTCATGACCACAAGTACTTCAAAAGGTAGTTAAAAAACTGAACATTAGGATTATCCAGATTACTTTTAAGTAAATAACTATTTTTGCTAAAACCAAACCACTCAGTTTCATACAGTACACAATGACATATTTTCAGTTTTTATTTTATTTATCCTCTCCAAGCCTCAGTTCCTCACCTGTTAAGTGGAGCAAGTAATGTCTATTTTACATTCCTAACAGATGAAGAGGGTTTAATGTTAATAAATGGGAGCTCCCTATTTGAGATAAATAAGGATATAATACAAAACAAAGCTCATACCACATCATAATTTTAATTAATATAAAATCCCAAAACTAGATGCAAATACCAGTCTTTAGGAAACCAGTAGTGGCCGGGCTCAGTGACTCAGCCTGTAATCCTGCGCTTTGGGAGGCCGAGGTGAGTGAATTGTCTGAGCATGGGTTCGAGACCCGCCTGGGCAACTTGGCGAGACCTCATCTCTACAATAAATCAAAAAAATTAGCCAAGTGTAGTAGCGCACACCTGTAGTACCAGCTACTTGGAAGGTTGAGGTGGAAGGATCGCCAGAGCCCAGCAGGTCGAGGCTGCGGTGGCCAGAAGTGGCCACTGCCCTCCAGACAGAGTGAGACTCCAACTCAAAAAAGAAAGCAAAGCAAAGCAAAGCAAAGCAAAGCAAAGAAATCATCAGTTTTGTAGGAGAAAGGAGTTTATTTTTCTAGGTAGCTGCTGATTTTTCATTATTCCTTTTCTTCCATTCATTGTAACACGACCAAAGGCTTCTCTTGACATGGATCCACGGCCACAGCAGGTTTCATCAGAAACAGACTCTTACTGTAATGTGATGTCATAAACACTTTCTTCTTATGATTCTGCAACTCTTTCAGATGTAGCCAAGGAGAAAAGATTTTTCACTTCAATATATGTAAATATTCAAAATCGAGTTTCTATGATTGCTCTCAAGAGTAAACAGCATATCCTAGCCCAGTGCTGGGCATTTAGTAGGATTAGCTGAGAAAAAAAATCACAATGTATTAAGTTCATTAATTTATAAATAATTTTCCCCAAATTGATAAAGACTAACAAATTAGTAGGAAAATAGCCAAATGTGTAAACAGATAGTTCATAGAAATGGAAAGATAACATAGCTCTGGAGGACATGAAGTAATGCACAAAATTACTCAAAGCAAAAGAAGTGCGAGTTAAAACAACACTCAGCCACAATTTTTCAACTATTAGGCAATGATCAAAAAGTTTAATAACACACTGTGTTGGAAAGTGTATGGGGAAATAGACAATATCATACATTGCTGGAAGGAATGTAAATTAATTCAACCTTCCTGAAGTGCAATTTTGCAATATATATCAGATAATCTACCAAACACAGAAAATTCCTTTTATAGGAATTTCTCTTATAGATGTATTCAAACAATTGCAAAACAATACATATGAATGATTTCACTGCAGCATTGCTTGCTGTAGCAAAAGACTGGAAACAACCTTTATGTCCATCAATAGGTGATAGGTTAAATAAATCAGGATATATCCATTCTATGAAGAATTTGGCAGCCATAACAATTAATGAAGATACTCTTTTGTAACAATATGAAATGATTCAAATATTAAGTTAAAAAAACACAAGGAGCAAGACTGTGGGAAGAGTATGTTATCATTTGTATGAAGTAGAGGAAGGAAGTATCTACATACACATTTACTGGCATATGCATAAATACTTCTGGGATGTGTATTTACAAATCTGATAGCATTGTTTCAGGAACAGAACAGAAGGGAGATTTTCATTTTAAGCCTTTTGATAATTTTTGAATGATGTGAATGTGTTTCCTATTCAAAAAACAAACAAAACTTAGATTTAAATAAAAAGACACTCTTGGCTAAGCATTAAGAACTCTGACCACTGATTGTCTCAACCTCCATCGTCTCAAGTCACTGCAGTTCTCTGTGGCTTATTTCTTCCTTCAAAACATAAGGAAGTTAGCCTGGCAAATCTTTAAGTTCCCTTCTAATTTTAAAGTTTCCATCATGTGTAAGAAATCATGGCTTAAGTGAGAAAACAGAAGAATACTTTTATGCATTTCACTATAAAACTTAATGGTGGCTCTGGCCTATGCAGCTGTGATTCCATTACTTCACAGTCATGTAGCAAAAGTCTTGATTCATTACAAACAGCCCCACCCCTCCTTACAAACACATGACATCAACATGGTCTTTATGAAAATCAGAGGTGTGCGTGCAGAGCCCTGTAACCACATACCAAGCAAGAAGGCGCCTGTCACTCTCCAAATCAGGACTCCTGAAGACAGGTGGTTCTCACTTCCTGGCACAATCCACTTAAGGAACACCGAAGACCCCAAGGACTAGCTATCCAATCCATTCTCATGTGGTGAGAATCTGCTTCATCAATATAGAAGCATGCTGATTTATATCTGTGTATACTTAGTGGCTTACAAGTTGGCATACACAACTTAAAGTCTACTTAAGATGAGAAGTAAGGGCCAAGCATACAGTTGTTGCAAATATAAATGCTTTACACTGTAGCTAGCCAAATAACTTACAACACTGACAGTGATTTATAATTACAAGGCAAAAAAAGTAGCAACTAAACATAATACAATACTCAAGAGAACAGGAATGATGTAGGAATAAGTGTTTCTCCTTGATACTGTGGGAATTTCAACCATCCACATGTGAACAAACTCAAAAGATTTGCAAACTTGCCAAAAACGACATAGTAGTCAGACTCTTTAGTCACAAAGATACTGCATTACAGTTCTCTAGTTACTTGCTAATTTTTTTTTCTTTTTCTTTTTGCAAAGTTTCTTTTAGTTTATTATCATTAGATCATATCCATTTTGTCTAATCCCACTTCTGCACATGCCTGTTCACTCTTTGCCAAACTTGGCATAAAAAATACTCAGATTTTCCTTTTTTTGCTGGAGAAGGGAGGGTGAGGTCTTCATTTCTTAAGGCTGTCATGTTGTGTAAAACTTTCACTAAATAAATTATCATGCTTTTCTCTTCTTAATCATTCTTTTGTTATAGGGGCCTCAGCCATGAACTTTGCAATGGGTGAGGAAAATACATGACTTTTTTTTCCCCCCTGTAGTTTTTGGCAAACCAGATGGGACAGTGAGACACCCCACCTGCTCTAGAGCTTGCAGATGAGATCCTGGGACAACGGACAAAAGCCAGTGAAAGGTAAGAATCTTTACCAAGGTCAACTCTCCCACATCTTTGTTTGCAGTGCCTGGTTGAGAGGAAGGTAAAAATGTCTTCTTATCCTTTCCTTTCAAAATTTAGATTTCCAAAAGAAAAAAACATTTGTTTGAATTGTGACTCTTGTGTATATTTAGATATACATTTGTTATGGATCCTTTTCCTCCCAGGGACAGTTACTGCTTTCCTATAAAAAGAAACTCCACTACTTGGTATCTACACCCCAAAAGAGAAAGTAATATATCAAAAGATACCAGCTCTTGTATTTTTATCTTGTATTTTGCTATTCACAATAGCAAAGATATAGAATCAACCTAGTTGTCCATTAGTGGATGATTGGATAAAGAAAATGTGGTATATATACACAGTGGAATGCTATTCTGCCACAAAAACAATAAAAATCATGCCTCTTGCAGTAACATGGATGGAACTGGAGGCCATTATTTTCAGTGAAAGACACTCTTTTCAGGCACGGAAAGGCAAATACTGTGTGTTCTCACTTATAAGTGGGTGTTAAATAATGTGTACACAGAATTGGAGAGTGGAATGGTAGATGATAGAGACTCAGAAGAGCAGGGGGTTCAAAGGGTGGAGATGGTGAGAAATTAGTGGGTACAATGTAAGTTATCTGGATGATGGATACCCTAAAAACCCTGACTTGACCACTAGGCAATTTGTGCATGTTATAAAATTACACGTGCACCATATAGCCTGGACATTTACACAAAAAACTTTACCAAGAACAACAAAAAGAGGGTACAAAAAGATGCAGCCCACCCAAGATCCAGAACCACTCCCAAAGATAGCCAAAAGAAAGAAACACACAGATTACACCTCCTTACTACCTTGAGAGCTGGCAACAGTAAGTACATTGGCCATAAACGGAATTCAACCCATATCTCTGTCTGAAAATGTTCTTGGGGACCCCAGTCTGCAGTTGACCACCCACATACACAAAACTGACACATATTATCCTGATAGGTAGAAAGTAAAGCCAAGTTTTCAGGAAACCTGCTAATTTTCAATTATGAGAACCAAATTTTAGTCCACTTTAATAACTCATTTACTAGATTACTGGTAATTATTCCTTACTTATAATCTAAAACTGAGAGCTTATGGCACATTCGCCTCTACTTTCCTAATTGTACAATACTAAAAATTTTTATTTCTACATTTTAAGGATCAAATGAGTTGGAACAATGTTTTATAAACTGCAATGGGGTTAATATATTTTGCAAATGTAAACTATGATTAAATCCTGAGGTGGCTCTGGCTGTAATACCTTGAGTTGCTATGGACAATAACTTCTGAATTGTTAAAGATCTCAAAGGAACCCCATATGTCTGAGGAATTTTGACACGTGTTAATAATTAGTTGAGTATTAAAATTAAAGCTACTTATAAGACATTGCTTAGGAATGTGTATATTGGGGGTAAACTGATATGTTTATATAATATGCATATATTTGACGAGTACAGATAAATTTCCTAACAAGCATGTTTTGCTGGTGCACTCAATCTTTAGTTTCTGACACGCAACTGTTGAGGAAATGAAATGGGCCAAATTTTCACATTCTCCACTTGGGAAATATACCCTGGAGATATTTAATAACACACTCTGCTTTTTTGGCAATCATTATATCAGTATATACAAACTTACCTTCAGGATCTGTTTTAATTACAAATGTGTCTTGCATAAACATGTGGCATCATTTCAGTATGTTCATTATCTTTTTGCCTCATCCTTCAATTCACAAAGCAAGTTTAATTGTGGTATATTCATCAACTCTTCTTTAGTCTTAAGATTTCCAGAGATATCAGTTCAGCTGAAATTTATAGAAATAGTCATCTGGCAGGTTATCCCTGACTGGGTTCCACATGAGAGGACAGTATTAATCAATGTTCTGGAAAACACGTTAAGCACCAAAGTCAAATTAATCTATGCTCTATCCCATAGGGCTGTGATTATGGAAATAGATTCACATATTTTAGTAATAATGTTTGCAGCCACAATTCTTTCTCAAATGAAACCTGAAGCAGTCATGCAGATTAGCACTGGTCTAACATTTTAAAACTTCGTTTTTAATCGATGCTTCAGAGGAAATGATTGCAACCTCCTTGTGTACTTATTCTCCCTACTTCGCTAGGGTAACATGAAACTTAATTAGACTTATGTTGAGGCTATTTGCTCCTCTGAAGTTTAAGTTTCTACAGATCTTGAATCATTAAATAATTGCAGTGGAAACAATAAAAAAAAATCCTTTCCCCAAATCAAAAGCAATTTGAAAACTCCCAAGGTACCTGAGGCTGGAGGGATTGAAATGTAATTAGTTGGGAGATATACAAATACTTATTTGAAACAGTGGACCAGAAGTTGATTCTCAGATGAGGAGTCAAAATAAAAAGCCACAGCGAGTGCATACAAGCAGGGAAACTTGTGAAGAAAGTTGGAGAGCTTCAGGAGAAAAAGAAGCAGTATAAAGTTATTAGAATTGGGTGATGTTGGTAAACATTGAGGGCAATTTAGGTGGTTTTCCATAATAAGGGCTCAGTGCCCTGAGGAGAGATGGTTTCATTGAATTGGCATTCAAGTGGTTGAAAGAAAAGCAAATTTGACTGGCCACCAAAAAGTAGATTTGAGACCTAGACCAAAAAAAAAAGAAAAGAAAAAAGAGTTATCTTTCCCAATAAGGAAAGATGGAAAGGTGAGACCAGAGAGAAATTGCTCTGTCCTTCTACTAAGCAATTGTTTTGTACCTTTCTGCCCACCAAGATGCATAAGACAAATGATGTTTACATTTAGACACATACCCCACAAGCAAAAACAGAACAAACAAACAAAAAACCTAAACAAACTTAGGACACGTGCAATTTTCCACCCCATTTCATTCCTTTGTCTTCCACTCCAGAATTTTAACATGTGACTGGACCATCCGTGGGATATAAATTCTCAAATGTGTAGGAAAAGTAATTATTCATTACTTGGAATGACTTCACAAAAGATTTCGATGCCTCAGGTGGTTACCATTCCCTAGCAAAGGTCAGACAACATAGAAAGGGCAACTGGAAATGCCTTGAGAAGGCCAAAGTGTCTGACTACTTGTCAATAAGCTCACAAGAGCCCACAGGTAAAATGAATTAGACATTCCCCAAAGACTCTCTGGATCTGAGCCCTGTCGCTTACTACCGGTCCTCCAGACCAAGAACTACGATTTCTCTACTGAGTTCAAGCAAAACAAAATCCATTCCAAATTTAAAAAATTACAACCTACACATTTTAAATTTTGGAAAACTTTTGAAACCACATCAGTTCACTCCTCAGTATATAAATTTCATAACAATGTTCTACTAAGGATAGAATGGATGTAAAAACAACAATTTCACCACCCAGGGAACTTGCTTCTGATTTGGGTCTTTTTGAAAATACGAAACTAAAACCTGCCATGGGATGTTGAAGTCTATAGAGTAAGTCCAAAAAGTCTTTCTGATTTCATATATTTTAGGAAACTTATTTTGTATATTTCTCTTATCTGAGATACAGTACTTATTGACATTGCCATTCAGATTGGCATTTAATCACATACTCCCTGAATGCTTATTTAATTTTTCTGTTATGTCTTATCTCTCCAATTAGATGCTAAATTCTAGATGATAAAGATTGTATTCCTCTCAGCCTTAGGGTAATGCAAAGCACAAGGAAGATATTTGGTTAAATGCTGTATAATTAATTAGGTAAATTTAATTAATTTGCATTTTTCTCTAACTCATTTTTTTCTTTCTAAGGATTTTTTATGAGTTTATTTAAATGCCATTTCAATTAAAGTAAGCAAAGCAAATATATTTTTATATGTGTGCATGTGTGTTTATGTGTAATACCTAAAGGTAACAGACAGATGTCATAAATGGAATTAAGAACAATATGTCTGCCTTAAATCAGATACATCATCAAAAACTAAGTATACTTTTAATCTTGGACAGAAACTGCTTTAGTATGAGAGTGTTGGTGAACTCTTGGGGAAAATAGACTAAAATGTACATTTGAATCTAAGGAATCTCATTGTTCCACAGATTAAACTCCTAATGACATAAGCTGAATTTGTTTTGATATATCATTCTAATGGTTTTCATCTGTGTCCGTTTTGCTACTGAAAGTTATATTCTCCTGGTATCACTTCCTGAAAGAAAGCTCTTATCAAGATGCCTGCAAAAGTATAAATCTAAGCAAGATAAGTTAGATTATTTAATTTATAGAAATTTGCATTTATAGCCACATGATTACTTTAAGAGTTAAAATTCAGGACTGTACATATGCCCTGGCCATTTTTGCAGATATTAATTTCAACCTATAAAACAACATGAAAGCTAGCAACTTAATTTCTAATGTTATGCTCACTATAAGGAAAATTACACTGAGGAAAAGAGGTCAACAAACACCATGTATGGATAACCTGAATGCCTAAAGGGACAGAGAAAAATATTAGGTTAGGTCAGTGGTTCTCAATTATTATTGAATAGAAACCTGGATGCTTTTAAAAGATGTAATTGCTTGTCTCTCATCCCCAGAGATTCTGATTTATTTTGTCTGGGAGGCTCCCAGGCATCCGTAATTTTAAAAGTTCATCAGGGCCAGGACAGCAGCATGCACCTGAAGTCCCAGGAGATTGAAGCAATAGGATCACTTGAGCCCAGGAGTTTGAAGTCAGCCTGGACAGCATAGCAAGACCCCATCAAAAATTGTACAGCTAGAGTTGAGAACCATTAGGCTAAATGATATAAGAATTACAAATAAGCTTCCTAAAAAGACACTTAAATTTTCCCTCTGTACACTTCCAGTGCTAATTCAGGCAAAGTCTGAATTACCCTTAAGTATGCCCCTCTTCTTGCGAACTCAAACCAAAGTTAACAGACACATACACACGTCTGTAGATTTCTCATGAAAACCAGCTGTTAAAATTACACTGTGTGTAGCTAGAGCCAAAATTTTAAAGACTGAATTTATAACTAACATCAATTCTTTAATACTATTGCATTTCCATGGGCTCTTTTGATCTAAGTGATAAAAGCTAAATCAATCAAATTTGAGTGAAAAAAGGAGTGCATTTAATCAGTTAATAACTGGAAAGCACTGGAGTAGATCTCACATCAAGCACGATAGATCCAGGACCCAAACAGTGTCACCCCGACTTGGTTTTTCACTTTCTCTCTCTCGTTCTCTTATACTCCCTTGCTCCAGTTCTTAGCTCTGCTTTCCTCTAGCTATTGATGTCATTTTCTCTGTCAGTTATTATACTCCAAGTGATGGGAACCCCAGGTTCACCTCTTTATAAGCCTACTGACCCGAAAGGCAAAAGGTGGTCTTTCCTGCTCCTTCAGTACAAAAGTCCTGGACAAGAATTCCCATTGCCCCAAATTGGGTCACAAGCCTATGCTAAAAAAGTTATCTATCTATAAATATGTCACTCAAAAATCAAGTTGCGTTTTAAAACATTAATAGGAAAGAACATAGGAAAGAAGCTTTAGTAGAGGACCAATTTGGAGAATTCTGTCTGTCTGAAACAAATTTTACGTAACATGAGATGCAGTGGTTGAATTACATAAATAGTCAAAGATCATATCAAAGATAGATTTTTACTTGACAGGATGAATTTGATTTTTATTCTGAGACCAAAGAGGGTCACAAAAGGATTTCAGGAAAGGAATGAGATGATTAGATTTGTTTTAGGAAGATTACTTTGACATATAGGATAGATAGAAAAGAATGCATTTTAAAAACAGAAATCAGTTAGAAGGTTGTTTCAGTTATCCACATGAAAAGAAATCTAAACTTGTACTAAGGCAATAGTTAAGATGAATAGAGACATAAAATGGATTCAAGAGATTTTGAGCAAGTGCTATCCACAGAAATTGGATTGAGTATGGAATACCCAGCAAGGAAGAAGAGTCATGGTGACTCACTGATTTCTGACTTGGGAAACTTAAAGGACAGTGATGCTGTTAACTAAGAATTCAGAAATAGAGGGAGGTTTGGAAGGGATAGAGGATAAATTAAATTTAATATACGAAATTAGAATTATCTGTAAGTTTAAAAAGTAGGCCGATTCATACTGTAAAGCCAACCAACTATAAAATCGATTTCAATAGTAAAGGCATAGAATTAGATGATTAATGTATAAATATACCAAAGTCACGACTCAGGACAAATGTAGAACTAGAATGGGGAGCCATATGGCCTTTCTAACGAATGTGGAACAGAAAGATAAGTTAGTAAATAATCCCAACTAGAATGGTATAAAGAATATTCTAGCCAGATGGCATGGGCCCCCCCCCCGAAAGTCTAATGTGAGGAAGAAACAAAGGTTTTGAAGTAGTAGTAGGGACAAAATGGATGCCGGCCTCATCCCTACCCAGATCTGGTTCATGGAGACTGGAGAGCAGTGGCAGTCATTGGGCCAGGAGGTGAAGGGAGTGGGAACTTTGGGAGAACACTGGCATTGTCTAGGGCAACCAGGTGCTCTACGGAAGTTTACTTCCATTTTGACTCTCCTCCATCCAAACCCCCTTTTAATTGTTGAGAAAATCCCCAAACAGGTGGGGGGCAGGGTTCACCTTTGGGTTGTCATGGAAGCCAAAGGCAGAGCTGACTCTCCTTCCTCAGGCCCTTGCAAAGAGGGGACGAGTGTGCAGCCTAGGTTCAGCCATCTCCATGTTCCACTGTGGACCTTGAGGCAGTTGTTTAAGGGCCCAGTGAACTTGAGAAATTCTTCATACACAAACAGGAGTCTAAATAACAAGAAAGATAAAAGGCATGTTGCAACATTAAATATTTAAAGTTGTCTAAGCATCAGTCAGGTAGGAAAAGACTCCCAATACTTACTTCATTCCTAAAAGCACTATTTCCTGTCAGTTGATGTAGTGTTTTGTCCACTTCAATTTCACAATTTATAGAGGGGGAAGATGACTATTTGAAAACAGCAGTTGATAGAATTTTTTAATAATACCCTGTCATGGTATTTTATTAAAATGATAAAATATTAATTCCCACATATATTTTTATTAAACTAAAGAACACAGGTGGCTGGGAGCCCCATGGTGGTGGTAACAGAGGTGGTGACCCAGCAGCAGGCCCTGAAGCGAACTGACCCAGTGCCCGACAGGGTCTGGTTCCAGCTGCAACTGCCCAGCCTGACTTGGTTCCTGCCCATTTTCTGAGGAACCATTTTCTGTTTCCCAAGCCTTCCCATTATTGGATATCTTTCCAATACACTCCTTTCATGCTTAGGTGAACCAAAGTGGATTTCTGTTGTTGGCAACCAAGAACTCTAACTGCTACAGGTGGAAAGCACTCTCAGAGGAGAGATAGAGGGTGCTCTATGCTGGAGTCCCTGGCTCTCTTAAGTCCCCTGAAGTGTAGTATTAGGAGTTTCACAGAGTTTCTAAACATTAAGCAAAGTCCAAAGGAGAAAAGTGATCTGAAAACAAGATTTTAATATTTATGCATCAGAATATGCCATAACTAACATTGAAAGGCAAATTAAAAGAGCACATAAGAAAATGTCAAGATGTCACAAGGCTTTCCCAAATTAGAAATATCTTCTTTCTCTGGCCAAGACTTTGTGTTGGTTGTTTTGATTCCAATGAGACAGAAAATCTATGAGATAAAATTTGACAAAAGATTTTACTCTCTCTCTTTCTTACCCAATGAAGGGCCTAGTAATTTTGTCTGCATGTTTCCTAGCCTACTGCCCGAAAGGTGAGATTCTATATCCACCTAAACATTTCTGAGCTTGAGAAGTAGGTATACTCCTTCAGTGATGAGTTTCTTGGGAGAATGACCGAGGGCTGGACTTGATCTTGACAGTTGAGCCTGTGTGTGTGTGACCAGACAGTCACATCAAGGCAGGGCAGAGGGTAGAATCAAGGGTAGGAAGAGAATAATGTTCCTATTCTTTTAATTGTTTCACTCAGGCAAGAAGTTATGATTTCAACTATATATTTAGTTATAATTTTCTCTTGCCTTACGTGGGTTACTGAAGGAAACATATATATAGCAAATAAACATGATTACAAATGTAAGGGCTTTTGCCAGGAGATAGGTAGACTTCTCATGTTGACTACACAGCTTATCTCTGGGAAGAGGCCCAAAGACCAGTTACCTCACTTAAGCACTGCAGGTCACCCTCACAGTCTATCATCCCGTCTGCTTTCCATAAAAAGGAAATATTATCACCCATCTTATGGGCATCAGATCTCACGGAGGAGACTGTTCCAAGGTTTTCCTGATCTATTTTTGACTCTGCATCTTGTACCTCACATTTTGGATTCAGCTTCACTCCCAGCAACATTTACATATAGCTAATTATGATAATTAATATATCAAACTCCAATGAGCTCTGTTTTGAAACTGTGGAATCCTTTGCCATGCTAAGCACCTCTGTTAACCTGGAGGATACCTGCATGTAGGAAGTCCAAAAGCCACAGTGGAATGTCAGGCAAAAAGGACAGTGGAGGAGATAGTTTGAGAAAGGGTTTTAGTCACAGAGGCACGCTGGAATAGCCACACTAGAAAGGGAAGGGCACAGGCCTAAAGGAACTGATATTTCAGGAATGTGGGAGATGATGGAGCTGGGAGACAATGTGAGATTAGCTAGTCACCATTCTGACAGGAACGCATCACAGGTTATTGTGCCCAGCAGAGTATTGAGTACTGTCAAAATTGAATGGCTTTGATATTGCAGTGCAGGAGAAAATCTCCAGCCTGAAGAGGCTGATCTGGGCTCTGTCTAGAACATTGGTTTAAAAAGTTTTATGCTTCAGCAAAATAAAGCTGCTAGTGGACTGGGTTGCTAGGTGAGCCCGAAGCTTCTATCAGATTGAAAGTGATCAACATTCTGGTGACCTTTCAAGGAAGCAGAGTCAAACACCAGCAAGGTGATGCTGTCCGTCCTCAAACTCACATGACTCTTATTCTACTTTTACCTTTACGCACAAGTTTTCTATCAGTTTGCTTCTGTTCTATACTCTGTAATCTGACAATTATAAATTGCAAGCCCAGGAGGCCAAGGACTGTCTATCTTGTTCTGTACGAGATCCCCAGCATATAGCACATGCTGATAAGTGGATTACAAAATAAATTTGTTGAACTAAATTAGAATAAATTAGATTGTTGACCCAAGTGCCAAATATTTTATCATCATACCTTCCACTTCATCAAGAAGTACTGAAAAGTTCAAGAGAAAACTTCTAAAATATTCTCATGGCATTTCTTGGTCCTTTTTTGGGGAAATGGTATGTGTAAAACAATTATATTATGTATTAAGGACTTAAATCAAACTCAAACAATTGAAATTATGATTAGAATACTAAAAATATTGTAAAGATGAAGTCTATCAATACATGAAATTCCCTAGGTCTCAGTGAGGTAACAAGTTCCAGATACTCATTTCATCCCTGTGAACACCATATTTCTATCCTGCAGATGCGCTCTTTACTATGTTTAGAAACTGTATATGACTATCAGAAAAATAGCTGTTGTATAATTTTTAACAGAAATGTCTTGACATTTATAAAGGAAAGTTTTCTAAAATATTCATTTCCACCGATCCTTTATCATTAAATTGTGGAACTCTGAAAAAAAAAGACATGAAAACTTGAATGATGATATAAGAAATTCAGCAATATCTCAATTAAGATACATTTTGCAGAATAACAATTCTTACAAATACATATCTTTTAGCAAATGCTCATGAATACTTTAGACATTTTTAGCCCTTAAACATTTCACAAAATAATGATTTCTATGTGCAAAATAACTGACTAATGCTTGCCTAGTATTGTGAGATCTATAATAGCAACTTTATTTGGAAACTGGACCTTTACAACTGAGTTAGTATTATAGAATAATTTGAGGGTTACTAAAATCATTTACTTTCCCCAGTTAATAAATATAGAACCAAATCATTGTACTGAAAATATTTCCCCCATGAAGAAAGTATGAGCATGCATTAATTTCAGAACCTGCCTGTCTTTAACTATCTTCCAATCTTTGCATTCCACTGATATGGCTGTTTTTCAGGAAAACCATGAACATTATTGCAATATTATTTCTTCTTAAACATGTATGCAGCTCTGACTCCTCTGTTAATTCTTTCCTTCTGGAAAATTCTTCCATTTGGGGAGAAGGGAGGACAGGGTTTGAGACCTGAATACCACTAGGCCTCATTAGTAAAAAAGAAGCAATAATATCTGCCCCCACATAGTTGTGGGGAAAAATAAGACATTGTATATAAGCAGTATTCTGTAAACTGCTTGTAAAGTTTACAGACACACAAATGCATTATATCTGGTAACTAAAACTTCCTCTCACTCCATCAAAAACCTTCCTTTCTTACATTAACCTTCAACTTTAATATACACATCTTCAACCCAGCATTCAACATGTATTTATTGAATTCCTACTGTATATGAAGCACTGTATTAGGAGATAAAGATTCAAAAGGGAATAGTCAGGGAGCAGGCTGACAATTGCATGAGTTCATCTGTCCTATTGTACGAAACAGAATAGAGCAACCTTGAGACATGTTGTATATGAAGCATAATCAAAATGCTTGACTTTTTTTTAACCTGGACTTTTTTTCTTATTTTTCTCTTTATGTTATTTTATTTACCAAATTCTAAGAATTCCAAGAGAGCAAATATATATTTTCTTTAATGAAAAGCTTTCAGAGTACTGAACTTGCTATAGAACATTGTGTCCTCAGAGACAATAAACCATCTGCCCCATCAATATGTTTAAAATGATGGTGTGATGTAATATCAAACAAATTAGTTTTTCTTAGTCCTAACAAAGGGAAAGATTGACAGAATCTCAAGATCCTGACTCCTCCATTCACTGCCTAACACCATCACAGATACATAGGAGTATGTTCCTGGTCTTAACTCCTAAGACCTCTCCTATTGTAAGCTTGGACAGACCAAGAGCAAATGCAAAGACTGCTTTTCCTAGGCTTAGGCTAGAGCTTCTCTATGTGTCTTCTGGATCTCACACTAGTGCCTGCTAAGCTTCCTCACATATGAAAGGGGAGGTAGTCCTGGGTTCTTCTGTCTAGCTATATTGGGAAGAAGAGAAGAAAGGAAATGGAAAAAAAAAAGGAAGGAAATGGAAGAGGAGACAAAGAAATAAAAAAATAGATGACCATCTCCAAAAATAACATGAGGAAAAAAGTACCTTTAACCACTTTATACTTTCTTCTGAAACTTTATGCCAAGTTCTACCCCATGGTCTAGGTATATGCACCTGAGGACTCATATAAACTGAACTCCCTTTCTCTAGATAAAGAGCATGCATGAGTTTAGATAGGCCTCTTTCTGCTCTGAGAAGGGCATAACCCATTAGAAGCTGCTCCCTTGGCCTGAGACACCAAATAAAATATATGTAGTATCTCAATCTGACCTGTGATCTGAACCAGAACCATAGCATCCAAGCCACAGCTACAAACATGTAGAGTGATAAATCAATCACATGAATGTAAACGACTGAGATTTTGTGGTGGTTTATTGTTGCACAGTATGACCCCAGCAAACTCTACCCAATATACCTCTCAAAATAAGGCATGCAAAAATTGTGCTTGTCTCATTACTCATCAGCTGACACATTAGGGTCTACAGGTTATTTGTATCCTCCTATGACTTTTCAGCTTCTCAAATCCTTTTAAAGCCCTATAAAGCCCTTTGGATACCATTACCCAAACCCTCCTTTACTCAGCTTTAATTCTCTGACCTCTTTGCTCTATCTCTAACCTACCAGACTTGCTCCCAGGACCTTGCATTTGTTGTTCTCACTGTCTGGAATATTCTTCTCCCAGATAGCTAGTGTCCTGCACTCTCACCTCCTTCAAGTCTTGCTTGGAGACCTTCCTAACCACACCGCTTGAAATTCACCCCCACCCCAGCTCTCTGCACGTTCTTTCCCTGCTTATTTTTCTCTATGGAACTTGTTACTTTCTAATAATGGATCATCTAAATTGCTTATGTATATTGTTTACTGACTTGCTTTCCTCACTAGAAAATATACTCCATTTTATCTGTTTTTTCCTAATCCAGTACAGTGTGGGCCTCATAGAAGGTGCTCAGTATCTTTAAAGTGCTGGGAGAAAAAAAATCCAGAATTTTATAGCCAATAAAACCATTTTTCAAAAGTAAGGATGAAATAAAGGCCTTTTTTAGACAAACAAAAGGGGGAGAGAAATGGTCACCAACAGATCTTACTACAATCAATGGTAAGGCAAGATATTCAAGTGGAAAATGATCCGAATTGGAAACAGGTCTACCCACAGAAATGAAGAGCACTAAAAATGGTAAATATGTAGGCAAATGTTAAAAGTTATTTTTCTCGTTTAAAAAAATCTCTTAAAAAGACAATTGTTTAAAATGAAAATTATAATATGTGGTGGTGCTTATAAGAAATGTGAAATAAAATCTGAAACAGTAGCACACAGGGTGGAAGGGGATAATGGAAGAAGTACATTGTTGTAAGGTTTTTATAATACATAAAGTAGCATAGTGTCATTTGAAGGCAGAATGGTATAAGCTAGCGTTAGATGTTGTCAGTCTTATATAAACCATTAAAAAAGAAAAAAGACATAACTTGTAAGTCAATAGTGAAGATAAAATGGAATCATAAAAGTCAATGAATCCAATGGAAGTTGGGTAAAGAGGAAAGAAGGAAGAACAGATGGATCAAATAAAAAATAGATGTAAACTCAATTACAGTAAAAATTACTTTAAATACAGTCTAAACATTCCAATTAAAATGTACATTATTCAGATGATGGATACACTGCAAGTCAATATTTCACTACTATGCAATATATCCATGTAACAAAATTGCATTAATAGCCTCTAAATTTATACAAATTTTATTTTTTAAACAAAGTTTATTAGCGAAAGAACAGAGGAAAGAAAGGGCAGGCAAAAGTTTCGTACCAGAAAGGCCTGTAGGGGCAAGTCTCTCTAAAAGGAAAGACTGTCAAATTTATACAAATTTTAAAAAGATATTTTTAGATGTTTTAAAAAATCAAGATCAAACAATGTCCTTTTTATAAGAAACCCACTTTAATAAAATAGCACAGTTAAATTAAAAATAAAATGATGGCAAGGATATCCCATAAAAGCACTAATCATAAGAAAGCTGGTGTGGCTATGTTAATATCAGACAGAATAGACTTAAAGATGAGAAATATCAACAGGGATAAAGAGGGATATTTAATAATGATGAAAGAACATAGCAGTCTTAAATGTGTATGCATTCAAAAATAGAGCTTTAAAATTCATGAAGTAAGCTGGGCATGATGGCACAGACCTGTAATCCAGCTACTTGGGAGGCTGAAGCAGGAGGATTGTTTAAGACATGGAGTTTAAGACTAGCCTGGACAACCTAGTGAGAAACCATTTCCAAAATAAAATAAAATAAAATAAAACAAAATAAAATAAATAAAATAAAATATCAAAAGCTGACAGAATGAAAGATGAAATAGACAAATCAAAAAGCATAGCTGCAAATTTTATTAATTGATAGAACAGGTATACATCAATTAGTAAGACTGTAGAAAACCTGAACAATACTATAAGCCAGGTTGATCTATTTGGAGCATTTCAATTGACAATGGCAGAATACACTTTTCCTCCCTTCTAAACGCATATTGAATGTTCACCAAAATAAACTATATGCTGAGTGACAAAACAATGAATTTAAAAGTGATGAAATTGGAATTTAGTCAAAATCTCAACTATAGCCTTGGGCAACTTTAATTTCTGAAAAGTAGGATAACAATATTGCTTCCCAAATGTTGTAAGGATTGTATTAATTCTTGAATGAAAGCTCATAATAAGTGCCTGACACATGACGACTGATACTGCTGATGATTTATGGTTGCTATTATCCTTGATGTGGCATAGACTAAAGACCTCTCAATCTAGGTAAGAACTGCTTATCAGATGATTCAAAAGAAACACCTTCAAATATTTATGTACATATATTCCCCATTTCTAACCTGATCTTAACCAAGAGAAGACCAAAACACTTCATACATCTATTGTCAATGTTTTGGCCTCAAGCCAATTAATTTCAATTCTCATTATCAACATAAAATTATTCATTTACATGTCATTTCAGAAAAATGCAAAAACAAATCTAATCCACTCAGATGAATCAGAGAATCTCACTTCTGGCACTGAAGGTACCTATGCTCATATTTCTGTTCCAGTTTTTCAGCTAAAAAGTTTTTCCTCAATTTAGAATATATTGTCTTTAGTGTTTTCATCAATCCAAGGCATTAAAAAAAAAAAAGACCATTGCGATGGTATGGCAAATGAGACAGAATGCTAAGCAACAACAAAATACAGTAGTTAAAAGGCTCATAGAAAATGAGAAAATAAATAAAGTTTGAAAATTACTTACAAATATCATGGAGATAAGATAATGGTTTGTAATTATAGCTATACTTTTGAAATTTCATGTAACACAGAGTTATACTATTCTACAGATATTCTGCCTATTCATAGTTGCCATTTTATTAATCCTTAAATAATAATGTTTCTTACTGCAGCTTAAAAGAAAACTAACTAATTATTTTATCCACTTATCTTCATCAAGATAGAAAAGACTTCCTGCTCATTATTAGTTTCGAAAAATATCATATTTCTAAAGACTGTAGATGAAAGTAACAATTTCTGCAGGTTGACATTTTATTGATGGCCAAGTGGTAAGAGTAATGACAGCACATATCATCTGCTTTTGTTTGAATGTGTCACCCCAAAATTCATCTGTTGAAACCTAATCCCCTTGTGATGGTATTAAAAGGTGGGACCTTCAGGAGGTGATTAAGTCATGAGGGCTCCTCCCTCATCAATAGGATTAATGCCCTTATAAAAGACATTGAAGGGAGTCACCCTGTCCCTTCCCCATGACATGTAGCATGTCAGCATGCTACAAGAAGCCACCATATATCAAGAACAGGCACCAAATTCACCATATATCAAGAACAGGCACCAAATTCTTGGACTTCCCAGCCTCTAGACCACAAGAAATAAATTTTTGTTGTTTTAGACTACTCATTCTAAGGTATTTTATTTTTATTATTTCAGATTCAAGGCATACATGTACAGATTTGTTACACAAGTATATTGCGTGTGTGATAGTGAGATTTGGGCTTCCACTGAGCCCATCACCCGGGTGGTGGACATGGTACCCAGTGCATAGTTTTTCAACCCTTTCTCTCCTCCCTTCCTCCTCCCTTTAGGAATGTCCCAGTATCTGTAGTTTCCATCTTTGTGCCTGTGTGTCTTCAGAGTTTATCTTCCACTAATAGTGAGAACATGCAGTGTTCCATTTTCTGTTTCTGTGGCAATTTGTTTAGAATGATGGTCTCTAACTGCATCCATGTTGCTGTGAAGGACATGATTTTATTCTTTTTTTATGAGCATGTAGTACTC
>NW_007015639.1:48498-49200 GCF_000164805.1 Carlito syrichta
CACAAGTTTACACTCCCACCAAACAGTGGGTAGAAGGGTTCCCTTTTTTGCACACCCTCTCCAGCAACTGTTATTTTTTGAGTTATTGATAATTGCCATTCTGACTGGAGTTAGGTGATATCTCAGTGTGGTTTTGATTTGCATCTACTTGATGATTAGTGAGGTTGAACATTTCTTCATATGTCTGTTGGCTGCTTTAATGTCTTCCTTTGAGAAGTGTCTGTTCATATCTTTTGCCCATTTTATATTGGGGTTGTTTGTTTTTTTCTTTTCAGCACATTTGAGTTCCTTGTAGATTCAAGATGTTAAGCCTTTGTCAGACCTGGAGTTGGCAAATACTTTTTCCCAGTCTGTAGGCTGTCTCCCTGCTCTCTTGATGGTTTCTTTGGCTTTGCAGAAGATTGTCAGTTTAATGAGGTCCTACTTGTCTATCTTATCTCTTATGGCCTGTGGGTTTTGGGTTTTGTTCAGGAATTGGATGCCAGTTCCAATTTCCATGAGGGTATGTTCTCATTTACTAAGGTTCTTATGGTTTGAGGTTTTACTTTTAGATCTCTGATCCATTTGAAGTTAATTTTTGTGTATGGGGATAGATAGGGGTCCTGTTTCAATCTTCTGCATGTGGTCAGCCAGTTTTCCCAGCACCATTTACTGAATAGGTTCTCCTCTCCCCAGTGGTAGGTGGTGGAGGCTTTCTGGAGA
>NW_007015640.1:0-868 GCF_000164805.1 Carlito syrichta
ACTCAAAACTTAACTCTGTGATGTTTTCAAATGTGAAATTATAAGTGTAAAGGGAGATTGGCCAATTTGAAAGAATAATCTACTGAGAGTTAGTGCCAGGGTTCTCACTCAATCTTTACCAAGAGAACCCTCAGATCCATCTCCACACTTTAAGAAAACAATGAGGAATATTAGGTATATAGATTTGCTTTTGAAGTGTAAAAATACTTCTTCTTTTTTTTTTTTGAGTTAGAGTCTCACTCTGTCGCCCAGACTCGAGTGCAGTGGCCGCTCCTGGCCACCACAGCCTCTACTTGCTGGGCTTTCGCGATCCTTCCGCCTCAGCCTTCTAAGTAGCTGGAATTACAGGCGCACGCCACCACACCCGGATAATTTTTTGGTTTATTGTAGAGATGAGGTCTCACCAAGTTGCCCAGGCGGGTCTTGAACCCGCGGGCTCAGGCAATCCACTCACCTCAACCTCCCAAGGTACAGGATTACAGGCTGAGCCACCGAGCCCAGCTAAAATACTTCTAAAATAATCTGTGCAAGTCACTTTTGTTGATCCACAATAAGATTTTTTTAATCACCATCACATGCTTGCATGCCTATAAAGACCTCCACACTTTTCTCATTTGAGTCTTGCTACAGTTCTTCATCACCAGAATACCCACAGCTATTGCACAGAAGAAATTATAGTCCCAAACACATTTAATACTGTCAATAAAATATTACTTCTTTAAATTGTATAGAATGAATTTATAGTAACATTAAGACTTTTACAAGTGTTTCTATGAAATTGGAAAAAATAATTTATCTGCTTGAATTTATTTATAAATTTATAAATATAGCACTCAAATTACATCAATTATGGGAATTGTTCTAAACT
>NW_007015641.1:0-573 GCF_000164805.1 Carlito syrichta
GCCCTAGTGACTGGCTCTCCTTTGTGATGGGTGCCAAAGTGACTAGCTTTCCTCTTTGTGTGTCCAGGTAGCAAGCCCTCTTCTGTGAGGAGTGTCACATGCCTCGTCCGCCTCTGTGGTGTATTACCCAATGATTGGTCCTTCTGTGATATGGGCCCCAGTCAGTGGTCCTCCTGTATGAAGGGTGCTTGAGTGACTGGCCTTATTCTGTTGTGTTGTCATAGTGACTGTTTCTCCTCTTTAATGGTTTCCCTAGTGACTACAAATCCTGTGTTTTGTGCTCCAGTGACTGTCTTTCTTCTGTGATTGGTGCTTCAGTGACTGGCTATCCTCCAAATTGGGTGCAACAATAAAAAAGCCTTCTCCTATGATGTGACTCTCAGTAATATTTTCCTCTGTGATGTATATACTTCTGATTTTCCCTTCTCTGTAATTTGTGGCCTAGTGACTAGCTCTCCTCTCTCTTCTGTGGAAACTTCCCCAGTGGCTGCTGTTCATCTGTGTAGGTGTCCCAGTGACTAGTTCTCCTTTGTGACCACTGCCCCAGTAACTTGTCTCCTACATAACAATTGT
>NW_007015642.1:0-1124 GCF_000164805.1 Carlito syrichta
CTCGGGGACTCAGGCAGCCTCTAACCTCAGAATCCCAGTGCATGGGTCTGACTGCCATGAGCCACAGTGCCCATCCTGGACTCACACATGTTGTCAGTGGGGACGAGGCAAAGGCATGCCCCAGGATGGAGGCTATGGCAGCCCATGTAGCCAGGATCATGGATGCCACTGTGTGTGACTCGTGTTTTTGTCCTGGGGAGTGACAAGTTCTCTCTACATGACCCAGACTGGTCTTGAATTCTCGGGATCCAGAATTCCCCCGCCTCAGCTTCTCAAAGCCACAGTCCAATTGTCTGCCAATCCACTCTCTTTCTGGAACTGTAGGCCCAAGGCTGAGCCCTCCTATCCAAATGATCTCTGTCTGTTCATGATGATCCCAACTTCATACACAAATTGATGCTCTTCCTTTTTCCCCTTTATTCCTTTTTATCTTTGAGCTGGAGCCCCACTCCTTCACACAGGGTGGAGGGCGATGGCTCTCTCCCAGCCACCACAGGCTCAGGCCACTGGACTCTGGTGGGCCTTTCCTTGGCAAACTGAGGAGCTAGAAGGACAGGCGTGTGCCACCATGCCTGGCTCATTACTGATGGAAGATAGAGATGAGGTCTCACCAAGGTGTCCAGGTGGGTCTTGGCCCTTAGGCTTAGGATGGCTGCAGACCTTGAACACCAAAAGCGAAGGGATGATGAGGCTGAGCCACCAAGCCCGGCCTTGATCCTTCATTGAAAATGAACCAGAAGCCCTGATGTGGCGGTCCACACCAGGAATCCCAGCACTCTGGGATGCTTAGGGGGGAGGATGGCTGGAGTCCAGGAACCAAAGGCCAACCTGGGCCAACCCAGGCCATGCAGGTAGATCCCGTCTCTGCACAAATCTAAAAGGGAGTCTTGGGTCGAGTTGCCCATCATCCCAGACACACCGGAGGCTGAGGTGGGAGAATCACTGGAGCCCGCAATTTTGAGGTGGCAGAGAACGATGGTCGTGTCCCCAGTCCCCAACCTGAGTCACAGAGAAACACCCTGCCTCCAGAAACATCAGAATCATACACCGATTCTCAAATGCATGTGGTGTGTTCACAGGGCAACTGGCTTTAGAGCTAGAAAAAATGAGATTGGGAGAGCCAG
>NW_007015643.1:0-406 GCF_000164805.1 Carlito syrichta
CCCCCTTTTTTTTTTTTTTTAAAAAAAAAATCATCATTCCTATTAGCACTCCAAATCAGGCAAGACAGAAAACCTGTTCCTCTTAACTGGTGTTGTTATTGGCTCAGTGAAGGGGTGTCATAGTGTGTGAAATTTATGTTAATTCATCATAAAATTATAGATTTGGGGTGCTGGAAGAAACCTGAAAAATCATTAGTTCCACCACCTTTCTCAAACTTATAGAATACCCTAGCAATTTCACTGTTGCATAGAGTACTTTATTGTGTCCTGATATTATATTTCTGGAAATTTCTAGGAAGTATAATCACACACTCAAAACAAAACATAATAAGCAAATAAACAAAATCCCATGATGCTAGAAATTGGAAGGTGATATGTCTGAGATTCCCTTGCTCTGGAAAAGACC
>NW_007015644.1:0-565 GCF_000164805.1 Carlito syrichta
AGAAAAAAGAAAATATACCCACAAATTTAAAATTCTATCCAAATGCTCTAACGTTTTTATCCAGAAACAGTATTTTGGGATCAATTTTCTGGAATCTTGTATAATGTGTTCTCTACTTAACACAATACTAGTTTTGCTATTGAAGAAACCCAGCAAGAGTCATGTTATTTTGTTCTAATTAAACAGGACTCACTCTCTCTAAGCCAGACCTGATCACGTGTCTGGAGCAAAGGAAAGAGCCCTGGGATGTGAAGAGAAACAGGGGAGTGAATGAAGCTGATGACACAGGTCAAGATGTCCACAAAGGGACATCTGTTTTTGTATGTTCAGAAATTTTCCAAAAGGTCTGCTGCTTCTTCAGTGATCTCCTTTCAAGGTTACAGAGGAAATCAGAGTCCACTTAATGGTTTGTTAGGAACTGCATGATCTGGCCACCTTTCTGATGCTTTTGAAGATGGGCAAATATCTGCTTATTTATTTAGAAATCCATGTCAAAGTATTTTTTGTTTTCTTTTTACATCATGTGGAAATAAGTGAGAGTAGTGATTTTGATATTTGAGAAATT
>NW_007015645.1:0-403 GCF_000164805.1 Carlito syrichta
AGACGGTATTAATGGATTTATTTTAAATTGCTGTTTGTGAAATGAAAGCAAACTCCAAATAATTATATAAAATTGTTTTTTAATGTTTGCATAATTTTTTCATCCTTAAAAGCCACCAAGCTCTTTAATATTGAGGCAGAATCAGCCACTGAACATAAAAAATTGCTACCTTGATGCTTTTAATATCTCTGCCTCAAACACAGGCCCTCTCTGCTCTGCTCTGCTCTGCGTGGTTATTTATGGGGCCTGTCACAGTTGTGCCTTATTCTGGCTAATGCATTGTTTTGGCAGGGACTTCAGTAAGAGAGGGGTAAATCCTGAGGCTTCCTGGAGGCTGAACCTGTGGGTATGACCCGCCGTGGAGAATAGGGAGGGTGCTGCTCTTGCCTCACTGCTGTAGGCT
>NW_007015646.1:0-402 GCF_000164805.1 Carlito syrichta
CCAAGAATCACATGACAGGAAAAGATTGTTCTCAGATTTTTGACAATTTGGAGATCAAATTCCCCTAAAATAGTGGATGGGGAGACAAGTTCTAAGCCTCAAGTATCATCCCTAAACATACACTACAGACCACACCCACGTTCTTATATGTTGCTTATGTAAGAGTGGTCTGAATCTAAAATATTTTAGAAGATACACAGATTCTGAATTTCCACACCATTCTAATATTCATCATGCCGATTTGTAAACCACTAATCTCACTAATAAAAATCCACTCATGAGCTTTATTGTGGCAATTAACAATATTTCAGGTGCTGAAAAGAGACCACTGAAGCATTTCTGGTGGCCATCTCCATGAAATGGCTTCCTGAGTCAAACATACACCCACCATTCATGAACAGA
>NW_007015647.1:0-402 GCF_000164805.1 Carlito syrichta
ACTTGATCTCCATTGTTATAGCTAGCCCAGTGACTTGGCCTTCTCTATGATTGGGGCCCCAAATAACTGGTGTTCCTCTGTGATGTCTGTAATATGTGCCACTCTGATTGACCGTCCTCTGTGTTTGGTGTCCCATTGACTTGACCTCCTCTATGACCACTGCTCCAGTTACTGGCTGTCCTCTAATCTGTTACCCAGTGATTTGCCCTCATCTGTGATGAGTACCCCAGTGACTTGCCTTCTCCGTGTTGTGTGCCCCAATTACTGGCTCTTCACTATTATAAGTTGATAAAGTTCACTATGATAGGTACCCAAGAAACTGATACTCTTGTGATGGGTATCTCACTGTCTACTCTACCTTTGTTATGGGTTCTCAAGTGATTGGATTTTCTCTGTGATGGG
>NW_007015648.1:0-864 GCF_000164805.1 Carlito syrichta
AATTCTCTGATCCCTGTAAGTACCTTCTGGCCACCATCATTCTCGAATACAGCCATTGTTTGTGCCCCAGTAGCTGTTCATTCAGGCACTGTCCTCTTTGTTGGGGCTCGGATGGTTACAAGTGGGTTTTCATTGATTTCTCTTCATTTGTAGCAGTTCTCTTATCTTTCTCATTGATTCTGTTGCTCAGTCAGAAATAGAGAAGCAATCACTTCTGATATTTACTCTACCTTCTGTCCTTTCCTAAGTTGGGTCTCTGGTTTTGTTCAGTTATGAAATAGGGTTGGGGGTAGAGCATTGCTCTACATTGCTCTTCACAATTTTGAGCACTTACTAAGGGGTGGAGGAGGGGCCACAATGATTCAGAACCTACTGATGGGTTACAATGCTTGAATGCTTGCTATCTGGTGAATGGGCCATCTGGGACTCACTCTTCTCTCCATACAATATGACCTTACAGTGGGTATGCTTGTGTAACCCCTGAGCCCAAGACATGGTATAAGAGGGTAAAGAGAGGGAGAAGGAGAGAAAAAAGGGAAAGAGGAAGAGAGTAAAAGTAAAGCAAAACAAACAAAAAACCAATCAAACAAAAAACCACAGAGAAAGAACAAAGAGAAATAGAAGGAGGAAAGAAAAGAGAAAACCAAACAACAAACAAAGCAAACAAACAAGACAACCAAATAAACAAACCCAAACCCAGAAAACCTGTTGATATAGAGAGTTCTTAGCTTCAGTATAATTCCTTGGGTGGGGGATTTCCCTCTTTTGGCGGGTTCTGTAACTGCAGGTCTTTTATGGCACGTTCACTCTTCACAGTTGAAATTTAAGATGTTAGATGTTGGAAATTTCACCTCCAGCTGCCTG
>NW_007015649.1:0-549 GCF_000164805.1 Carlito syrichta
AGCCAGAAAAAATGGGACTCGGGGGAAGAAATGTACCCGGGTAAGGGATGTTTCCCTGGCGTTTCTTGACGTAAGGTCCTCATTGCTGAGTCAGTGTTCCGGCCTGCCTGGGGCACATTTCTCACCTCGGACAGGAGAGTCGGCAGGAACCCAGTCAGGGAGTCTCTGGAACTCCCACACAAAAGAAGTGGCAGCCATTGGGTGGTTGGGACTGTAAGGTGCCAAGCTTGGGAGATCCTAGTATGTGGGGGCAGTGAAGGGGGAAGGACTGAGGGCTGAAGTTTTTCTGGTGAAAGATTTTCTTTTTTGACTTAGATTTTCTTTCTTTCTTTCTTTCTTTTTCTTCCTTCCCTTCTTTCTGTCTTTCTTACTTTATTTTCTTTCTTTTCTTTCCTCACTAGGTTGTCCAGGCTGCTCTCAAACCACCCAGCTCAGGCCATCCTCTCAACCTGGGCCTACCAAACTGCTGTGAACACAGGCTTTCAATTTCGTCGACATCCTGGTCTTCCTGCAATGGGCAACAACTCATCTCACTAGAAACCAAAAAAA
>NW_007015650.1:0-399 GCF_000164805.1 Carlito syrichta
AGCCAGTGAAGGCTGTGGTGGCTGAGAGCAGACCTCTGCACTCTGGACTGTGTAACAGTGTGGGACTCTGACTCGGAATAATAATACCAACCACCACCACCACCACGAACACAGGCAGGGCTCAGGGGCTCAGCATGGCATTGCAGCCCTTCGGAGGCCCAGGTGAGTGGACGGCCTGAGCCCGAGGGCTCGAGAAGTCCCTGGGACATTGGACAAGACCTCGTCTCGGCCATCAAAATTGAATCCAAATATTAGCCAAGTGTGGTGGTGCAGGCCTGTGGTTCTGGTCACTCAGGGAACCAAGGCATGAGGATCGCCTGAGCTCAACAGGTGGAGTCTGCGGTGGCCATGAGCATGCCCCTGCATTCTGGCCTGGTTGACAGAGCATGATTCTGACTC
>NW_007015651.1:0-430 GCF_000164805.1 Carlito syrichta
AGCTACCTAGAAGCCAGCTGGCTAGCAAGCTGACTTAACTAGGTGACTTAACTAGATAGATAGCGGGTTAGACAGCTTATTTAAATATCTTGTTACATCACTAGCCAACTGACTTAACTAGGTGACTTAACTAGCTAGCCAGCTGGCTAGCTGTCTGACCTAACAGCCTAGGTACATAGCTAGCCAGCTGGATAGCCAGCTGACTTAACTATCTAGTTAACTACATCGCTTGCTGGCTTGCCAGCTGACTTAACTATCTAGCTACCTAGCTAACCAGCTGGTTATTTGAGCTGACTTAACTTGGTCATTTAACAGCTAGTTAACTGGATAGCCAGCTGTCTTAACTAGCTAGCTACCCAGAAAGGCAGCTGGTTCACCAGCTGACTTAACTCAATGACTTAACTAACTAGCAAGCTGACTTAACCAGCTA
>NW_007015652.1:0-548 GCF_000164805.1 Carlito syrichta
AGTAAATTGACTCCATAATAAGAAAACTGCCCACAGAAGCAAACAAGCAAACAAACAAATAAACAAACAAAAACCCCTGGACCAGATGGTTTTTCAGAAGAATTCTACAAAACGTAAGAAGAGGTGATACCAATCCTATTGAAAGTATTTCAGGCAACTGAGACAGATGAAACTCTCTCAAATCATTTTATGAAGCTAACATCACACTGATACCTAAACCGGACAAAGATGCAACAAAGAAAGAGAACTACAGGCCAATATTCTTGATGAACATAGATGCAAATATTCCCCAAAAGATTCTAGCAAACCAGATGCAATAACCCATCTTAAAAATCATCTACCATAGCCGGGCTCGGTGGCTCAGCCTGTAATCCCGCGCCTTTGGGAGGCTGAGGTGAGTGGATTGCCTGAGCCCGCGGGTTCGAGACCCGCCTGGGCAGCGAGACCTCATCTCTACAATAAATCAAAAAATCAGCCGGGCGTGGTAGCGCATGCCTGTAATTCCGGCTACTCGGAAGGCTGAGGCGGAAGGATCGCCGGAGCCCAGC
>NW_007015653.1:0-498 GCF_000164805.1 Carlito syrichta
AAATTCTCAATAATTCAAGATATTACTGAGCCTGGAAAAATAACTTTCCTACAGTAAGCTGTTTGAACCCAGTTAGACTAAACATTTCCAGCTATGTCAGGCCATTAAAGATAAAGAACATCATAGATAACATGAAGCTTTGAAGCCCCTAAAGCTAATTTCCAGAATTCATTTTGACATCCCCTTTTTGCCAAAAAAAAAAAAAAAAACAGGGGCATTTTAAATTATTCTGGATTTCCCATTTCTTGTATAAAGATGTCAACTCCTATAAAAACATTATACACTAGAATATAATCTATGACATTTAACAGGTAAATTCCATTATATTCTAGTGATTTTTTTTTTATCATGAATTCTACACTTTTGGTCAGAAGTTTCTTAGCATGTATTTAAGTTTTTATTATTTTCACTCATAGTACCCATGGACTCAATCTACCAAAAAGAATCAAGCAAGTTGAGAGTGTAAGCCCACAGATAATTTCCTTGTTGCCGAAATGC
>NW_007015654.1:0-688 GCF_000164805.1 Carlito syrichta
ATTCTCTCTCTCTCTCTCTCTCTCTCTCTCTCTCTCTCTCTCTCTCTCACTCTCACTCTCTCTCACTCTCACCCTCTCACCCTCTCTCACCCTCTCCCTCTTCCCCTCCCTCTCCCTCTCCCTCCCTCCCTTCCTCCCTCTCCTTTCTTTCTCTCCTTCCTTCTTCCTTTCTTTTTCTTTTAGAGACAGGATCTTGCTCTGTCACCCAAGATGGAGTGTAATGCCATGACCTTAGCTCACTCCAGTTTCAAACTTCTGGTCTCCAGTAATCCTCCTACCTCAGCCTCCTATAGGTGGAAATAAAGCCCTTGACCACCACGTGTGACTCACTTTTATTGTTTTTGTATAAACAGATTCTTGCTATGTTGCTGAGGCTGGTTTCAAAATTATGGTTTCAAGCAATCCTCCTGCCTTGTTCCCTAAAGCACTGTAATCACAGAGGTGAGCCATCATGCCCAGTGGGGAAAGTTCTTGTTCAACCCAGATGTCTGGGCATGTGACCTTGGTGTGTATTTGTAGTCACATCTCAGGACAGGTTTGGGGCTAGGAGTGAAAGTGGCACCCTAAGCTTCAGGGAGAAGATGCCAATGTTTGTGGAGCCAAAAGGGAACACATGCACACCCCTGCTGCTGTCTACCTATGGCCACCTGAAGTCTGCAGATTTCTGGTGACTGTCTAGAAATAAAGA
>NW_007015655.1:0-896 GCF_000164805.1 Carlito syrichta
AGTTAAGTCAGCTGGCAAGCTAGGAAGCTATTAAGTCAGCTAGATATGTCAGCTAGCTAGCTAATTAAATCAGCTAGTTAAGTCACCTAGCTAGCCAGCTTGCAAGCTAGGTAGCTAGCTAGTTTTGTCAGTTGTCTAGCAAGCTGGCTATCTAGTTAAGTCACCTAGTTAAGTCAGATGACAACCCAGTTGACTAGGTAGGTAGCTTGCTAGTTAAGTCAACTGGATAGACAGCTGACTAGCTTGATAACTCACCTGGTTAATTCAGCTGGATAGACATTTGGCCCGCTATAAAGAAAACTAGTTAACTAAACTGGTTAGAAAGCAGGGCTGGTAGTTATGACAGCTAATTAATATAGCTGGTTAGCAAGCAGGCTAGCTAGGTAGTTAGGTATTTAATTCAGCTGGCACGGCAGCGGATTACATAGGTAGCTATCTAGTTTAGTCAGAGGGATAGCCTCCTGTATATCTAGTGAAGTCAGCTAGTTAAGTAAGCTGGCTAGCCAGCTGGGTAACAAGTTCAGTCAACTAGTTAAGTCAGCTGGCTAGTCAACTAGCTAGTTTGTTAGGTCAGCAAGTTAATTCAAGTGTCTATCCATCTGGTTAGCTAGGTAGATAGCGAGTTAAGTCAACTGTCTTGCCAGCTGGCTAGCTGGTTAAGTCAGCTAGTTAAGTCAGCTGGCTAGCCACCTGTCTAGGTAGGTAGCTAGCTAAGTAAGTTAACTAGCTAGCCGGCTTGCTAGCTAGTTTACTCAGCGAGTTAAGTGAGCTGGTTAGTCGTCTGGCTCACTTGGTGGCTCACTAGTTAAGTCAGCTGGCCAGCCAGCAGGCTAGCAGTTCAAGTCAGCTAGTTAAGTCAGGTACTTAACATGCTGGCTAGGTAGGTATCTAGCTAT
>NW_007015656.1:0-2393 GCF_000164805.1 Carlito syrichta
TGTTGGAGTGATCAGGGAGGAAGGGGCCATCCCCCTGTGCAGAAGTGTCTGACAGGGCAACCAGAACCTGGGATGGCCATGCTAATGCCTGACCGCCTTGATCGCTCTGTGCCTCACAGCCACCCTAGCTCGGGGTCATCTGTTCCATGAGCTCACATACGTCTTGGTTGAGGGGCATGTGTGAGGAGGGTGGAGGCATGTCTTCTGGGGCACTTGGCCAAAGGCATGGAATGGACATGACTGGTGGCCCCCTTTGAAACCTCCCACGAACGACAGGATGGAAAGTGCCTTTTCCTCTCCCATCTCTGAGGGTGACACCTCATGCTGGGTGGCAGAAGTGGTGGTGGTGTTGGTGATGGTGATTGTTATTATTGGGAGTCTTAAACCAGTGCTGTCACTGAAGGCCACCACAGACTCCACATGCCAGGCTCAGGTGATCCTCTCACCTCAGCCCCCGAGTGGCTGGAACCACAGTTCTCCACTACCAAGCACGGGTAATCTTTGGATTTATTTTTGATGACTGAGAGGAGGTATCTCCCTGTGTCCCGGGCTGGTATCTAACTTGCAGGATCAGGCTGTCCACTTGCCTGGGCCTTCGAAGGGGCAGGATCCCCTGAGCCCAGCCTGTGGTAGTGGTGGTGGTTGTAGTTGATATTATTATTCTGAGTCAGAGTCCCACTCTGGCACCCAGGCTGGAGTGCAGAGGTCCCGGGCCTGCACCAGGGCCTCCACCAGCTGGGTCCCAGCAGTCCTCATGCTTCGACCTCTCGAGTGGCCAGAACGACAGGCATGTGCCACCATGCTCGGCTCATTTTTTGGCTTCTTGTAGAGAGGAGATACCACCAAGTTGCCTGAGCTGGTCTCAAACCTGAGTCTCAGGCCATTCTCCCGCCTTGGCCACCCAGAGCGCTGGAATGACCAGTGTGATGTCCTGCACCCAGCCTCTAAACACCTCTTGGAGCAACATCGCGAGGCCTGCTCCCTTCTGACATCCCGTGACCCCAGAGAGTGGGGCCAGAGTCGCCCACTGAGCCCTCCACTATTGGGAGTGCCTGGCTTGGGGGCTTGTCTCCACCCAGGTGCCCATCTCTCCACCCACCTCATCCCCTGGCTGAACCCACATGCTTCTCCCAGGGGCTGCTTTGGGGAAAGGGAGGGAGTGACTCTCAAACCTTCGGTGGGATGGGTATTGCCCGACAACTCACGCCTGCCTCCTCAGCACTCAGGGAGACTGAGACAGGAAGATGGCTGGAGCCCAGGGCCTCAAAAACAGGCTGAACAACATAGCAAGCCCCCACCTCGACCCCAAGCAAAACCCAGAAAACCTTGGGTGAGGGCAGGACTTGGTGTGAGGATTGCCTCCAGCCCAGAGTTCAAGACTAGGCAAGAAGACATGGATGTCCACCAAATGGAGGCCTGTAATAGCAGCATTGTGGGAGGCCTAGGCTGAGAGGATGGCCCGAGTTGGGTGGTTTGAGAGCTTCTTGGGCAACCTAGTGAGGAAAGAAAAGAAAGAAAGAAAGAAAGAAAGAAAGAAAGAAAGAAAGAAAGAAAGAAAGAAAGGAATCCATTGTCCTGCAAACCTTCTGCCCTCAGTCCTTTTCCCCAAACCCCCAAATGTGAGGCTTCCCCAAGTTCAGCATGCTCTCAATAGTGAGGGCTCGGTGGGCGACTCTGGCCACAACCCTCCAAATGGCTTCCCCCACTTTGGTTTGGGAGTTCCTGAGGTTCCCTGACTGTGTTCCTGCCGGCTTCTCACTATGAGGGGAGAAATGTTCCCCAGGCTGCCTGACACTCTGATTCAGCAATGAGGACCTTCCATCAAGAAAGGCCAGGGACACATCCCTCATCAGAAGACATTTCTTCCCCACCAATCCCATTTTTCCTGTACCTAAAGCCAGTCTCCCTGTGAACACACCATGCACAGTTGAGAATTTATGTAAGAATCTGATTTTTTGAGACAGGTTTTTGTTCTCTGGCCCAGACTGGGCCCCAGGGACATGACCTTAGTTCACCACCAGCCTCCACATCATGGGCTCCAGCCTTCCCCAACCTCAGCCTCCAGAGTGTCAGGGATGATGGGCACCACAATCCCCGAAGCACTGTTTGGATGGGTGTGGAGACAGGGTCTCCCTGAGTGACTCGGGCTGGCCTTGGGCTCCTCGGCTCCAGCCATCCTCCTGCCTCAGTCTTCAAAATCACTGGTATTCCAGGCATCTGCCACCATACCAGGCCTTCTGGTTCGTTTTTGACAAAGGATTGAGGTTGGGATAGGAGTCTCAGTCTCATCATCCCAGTGCTTTTGGAGGTCAAGACCAGCAGACAATCTGAGTCCATGGGCCAAAACCCTCCCAGGAAACTTGGCGAGACCTCTTCTCTACCCTCCATGTCAA
>NW_007015657.1:0-390 GCF_000164805.1 Carlito syrichta
ACATGTAACCAGGACCAAGGGCACTACCAGGCAAGACTCCAGTGTTTGCGTTCTGGGGAGCTACGAGTTCTCGTTTCATGGCCCAGGCTGGTGTTGAACTCCCAGGCTCCAGTGGTCTCCCACCTTGGCCCCCCAAAGCCACAGAGCAATTGTCTGCCAATCCACTATTTTTCGGGAATTCTTGACCAAAGACTGGTGCCTCCTTACCAAATGATCTCTGTCTGTTCACGATGATACTAACTCCATACACAAATAGATGCTCTTCTTTTTTTCTTTGAGTTGGAGTCTCACTCCATCCTCCTGTTTGGAGGGCGCTGGCTTACTCCCAGTCGTCGGAGCTTCCACCCAGCAGGCTCTAGTGAGCCTTTCCCCAAGCTTCCGAGGATCCAG
>NW_007015658.1:0-7401 GCF_000164805.1 Carlito syrichta
GTCACTGAGGCAACTATTAGGAGAAGGATCAGTCACTGGACCACCAATAACAGAGGAGACCCAGTCACAGATACACTCATTACATGGGAGGGCCATTCATAGGGGTACCAATTGGAAGAAGGTCCCATAACTGGAGTACTTATCACAGAGGAGGCAGAATCACTGAAGCATCCATTCAGAGGATGCCCAGTCAATGAGTCATCCATCACATTTGAGGGCCAGTCACTGGGTCATGCATCACAGAGGATAGTGAGTTACTATCCATGAGAGGAGAGGGATATTTATGAGGGGACTCATTATTGAAGAGGATCAGTCATTGGTTAACTTTTAAAAAAGAATGGAAAGTCACATGAGCACTGAACACTGAAGAGGGGATTCATTACAGAGGAGTTAAAATCATGGGACAGCCATTATAGAGGAGGACCAGTCACTGGGACACCCAACACAGAAAAAGACTTGTTACTATGGCATCAATCATAGAGGACAGTTAGTCACTGAGACAAACATCACAGAAGAGAGTCATTAACTTAGGCACCAATTACAGAAGATGACGATTTACTGTGGACCTCCATCATGAAGGAGCTTTCACAGCACAGCTCAAGTTACTGAGACATACATTGATGAGGGGTCCAACCAAAGAGTCACCAATCAATGATGAGGTATATTCACTGGTCATACATTAGGAAAAGGACCCATTACTGAGGCGTCATTTGCACAGGAGAGACACTCAAACCAGAGGAAGGTAAATCACTGTGGCGTCCATCACAAAGGAGTGTCAGTCATTGGGGCACGCAGTAGGAGGAGGGCAAGTTATTGAGGCACTGATCACAGAGGACAGTTGCTGAGGTACCCATCACCGTAGTATATTGACTGGGACACCCATTACAAAGGACAGCTATTCACAGGGTCACCCATCACAGAGAAGGACCAGTCACTGGGGAAACATCACAGTGCACAGTCAGTCATTGAGCAGTCCTTAAAGAGGACTATCACTGAGGCACCCATCTGAGATGAGGGCCAGAAACTCGGACAGCCATCAAAGAGGAGTGCTAGTAACTGCAGCACCCATCACAGAAGAGGGCCAGTCACTGGTGTACCTATTATAATAGAAACCTAAGCCCTGGGACGTCTATCACACAAGAAGGCCAGTCACTGGAGCACCCATAATGGAAGAAGCCCATTCATTGTGTCACCCATTAAAAAGGAGGTCAATCACTGGGGCATCGATTACTGAGGTCTGAGAACTAGGATACCAATCCAAGAAAAATGTTCTTTACTGGAGTACTAGTCACAAAGGACTCCAAGTCACTTGGGCACTAATCACAGAGGTAGCCCTTATACTGTGTCCACATTCTGAAGGAGCATCAGACTGGAAAACCTATCACAAAGACCAAGTCACCGAGGTATCTATCACAAAGTAGGGTTAGTCAGTGAGGCATCTAACACAGAGGTGGCCTTGTCACTGTGGAACCCGTTAGAAGGAGAGCCCATCATGGGGCATAGAGCCCATATAAAGGTCAGTCACTGAGTACCAATCACAGATGAGGGTCAGTCACTGGGACTCTGATTACAGAGTAGAGCAGTCACTGGATAACCAGTCACAAAAGAAGGTCAGTCAATGAGCCATAAACATAGAGAAGTGACAGTCTCAGAGGTAATAAACAAAGTCAAAGGCCAGTTACTTAGGCAACAGTCACAAGGATGGCAAGTCACTGGGCACTCAATACAGAAGAGGGGCAGTGACTGAAACACTCTTAACAAAGGAGGATACATACTGGGATTGCCATAACAGAGGATGGTCAGTGATGGAGGCACTCTCACACAGGAGTGCTAGTCACTGGGACACATATCATACTGGAAGGCTAGTCACTGTGACAACCATAACAAAGGAAGATCTTTCACTGGGGTGCCAATTCCATAAGAGAGTCAATCCCTGGGACACCCAACACAAAGAAGGGTCAGTCACTGTAGCATGCATCATACAGAAATGCCACTCACTGGAGAACTTATAATAGAAGAGGGCTTGTCCTTAGCATATTCATTATGGAATCGGGTTAGATACTATGGGTCTGATTACAAAGTAGGAACAGACACTGGAATATTAATCCCAGAGAAGTGTCAATCACTGTGGAAGCTATGGCACAGGCCTCTCAGTTATGATGCACCCATTATAGATCAGGGCCTGTCTCTGGTGCAACCATCACAGAAGGACAATATTTACTGGTGCACCATTCGCACAGCTGAGCCACTCACTGACAAACATCAAATAAAAGAGTCAGAAATGGAAGCATCCATTAAAGAGGAGGACTAATCACTGGATCATCCATACACAAAGGAAGATTAGTTAGTGGGACTCCATTACTGAGGACTACAAGCCACTGATTCACCTATCACAGATGAGGGTCAGTCACTGAAGCACCCATCGCACAGAAAGGGGAATCACTTAGTCACCATCGATGAAAAGGGTAAAACATTTGGGAACCCATTAGTAGGACAGCAGGTCACTGAGCCCCAATCACAGATGAGGCCAAGTAGCAGAGGAACCTATCAAATATAAATTCCAGTAACTCGTAAATATCACAGTGGATGTACAGTCACTGAGGAACCCATCTCTGAGGAAGGTCAGTCACTTAGACATCCATAACTGCAGAGTTTCATTCACTGGGGCATCCATTAGGAGGAGGCCACATTACTGGGCCACCAATTACAAAGAAGTGACATTAATTGAGGTGCCCAATACAGAGGAGGGGCAGTCACTGAGGCACACATCACAAAGGAGAGTCAGTCACTGGGACATACATCATGAAGGAAAGCCAGTCACTTGAAATTCCATAATAGAAAAGGGCTATTCATTAGGGGATCCATCATGGAGCAAAGCCACTCAGTGGGGCACTGATCACAAAGAAAGGCCAGTCACTGAGGCTACAATCACATAAGAGGGCATTTCACTGAGGCACCCATTAGGAGGAGGGCTAGTCACAGGGGAACTGATCATAGGGTTGGAGGTTCAGTCACAGAGGCACTCATTCCTGGGGAGGGCCAGTCATTGAGGTACCAATTAGAAGAATTCCTTTTTTTCTCTCTCTCTCTCTCTTTTATTTTTTATTTTGAAATAGTGAGGTGTAATTCAGGGTCAGGTATGCAAATGTTCATTGTGTAAGTACCCTTATTGATGAGGTGTGCCCCCCCTTCCCCAGGTGAATATCGACTATGGTCAATCACAGCTATCTCCCCCCACCCCCTCTTCACAGTTTCCCTCTATTTTCAATTCCTTTCCTACAGTAAAATGGTAGTTGTTCAAAGTCCACTTATGAGTGAGAACATGTGATACTAAGCTCTTTGTTTCTGTGAACGATCACTCAGTATTATAAACCCTAATTCCATCCTCGTTGCTGTGAAATTCATGATTTTGTTCTTTAAGGTTGTGTAATATTCCACTGTATATATGTATGACTTTTTTTATCCAGTCCTCTTTTGATGGGCAGCACTGTTGGTTTCATGTTCTTGCTACTGTGAACATGCTGCAATAAGTTTATGTGTGCAGGTATCTCTTTTATAGAATTACCTGTGATCTTCCAGATATATTCCCAGTAAGGGGATTGCAGGATCATAATGCAGGTCAATTTCTGGGAGTTTTAGGAATCTCCACACTGATTTTCACAGAAGCTGTAATAGATTACACTCCCACTGACAGTGTAGAAGTGTTCCCTTTTTCCCACATCCTCACCAGCATATGTTCTTTTTTGAGTTATTGATGAGGGCCATTCTGACTGGAGTTAGGTGGTATTTCAGTGTAGTTTTAATTTGCATCTCCTTCCTGACGAGTGAGGCTGAACAATTTTCTTGTGTCCGTTGACTGCTCGTATGTCTTCTTTTGAGTGGTATCTATTAACATCTTTAACCTACTCTGCAATGGGGATGTTTGTTTTTTTAGTTTTCAGCATGGTTGTGTTTCTTGTAGTTGCTTGATGTTAGGCCTTTGTCAGACGTGGAGTTGGCAAATATTTTTTCCCAGTCTGTGAACTGTCTCCCTGCTCTCTTGATGATTTCTTTGGCTTTACATTAGCTTGTCAGTTTAATGGGAATCCACTTGTCTATCTTATATCTTATGACCTGGACACTTCGGGTTTTGATCAGGAATTGGTTGCCAGTTCCAACTTCCATAAGCGTGTCTCTTGTATTTTCTTAGGTTCTTACTGTTTGAAGTATTGCATTTTGGTCTGTGATCCATTTAGAGTTAATTTTTGTGTATAGGGAGAGGTAGCATCCTGTTTCAATCTTCTTCATGTGGTCAGCCAGTTTTCCCAGCACCATTTACTGAATAGAGATTCTCTGAAGATGAGTTGATTCAGAAACTGAGGTTTTGCTTCTGGAATCTCAATACTATTCCATTGTTATATATGCCTGTTCTTGTACCAACACCAGACTGTTTTGATTATTGTGACTTTATAGTATAGTTTGAAGTCTGGGAGTGTGATACATCCTGCTTTGTTGTTGTTGTTGTTTTCTTTCTTTTTTTTTTCCCCCTGAGAATTGTTTTGGCTATTCTTGGTCATTTATGTTTCCATACTAATTCCTGCATTGTTTTTTCTAGATCTCTTGTTGGTAATTTGATGAGTATTGCATTAAATCTGTAGATTGCCTTAGGTGAAATGGACATCATAACAATGTTGGTTCTTCCAATCCAAGAGCATGGACTATTTTTCCATTGGTTTGTGTCATATTTGATTTCTTTTGTAGTTTTTATTGTAAAGGTCTTTTACATCTCTGGTTAGGAAGATGTTAAGATATTTCATTTTTGTGGCTGCTGTGAATGGAGTTGTGTTTTTTATTTGGGTTTCTGTTTGTTTATTATTGGTGTATAGAAAAGGCGATTGTCTTTTGTACATTGATTTTATACCCTGAGACATTGCCAAAGTCCTTTATAAGTGCCAGGAGGTTTTTGGCAGATTCTCTTGGGTTTTCAAGGCATATAGCCATGTCATCTACAAAGAGAGATAAATTGACTTCCTCTTTTCCTATCTCGATACACCTGAATCACCTTCCCTTCTCTGATTCCTTTATCCAGGACTTTCAAATCTATGTTGAACAGGAGAGGTGAGAGTGGGCATTCTTGTCCTGTTCCAGTTTTCAGTGGAAGTGGACCCAATTTCTGTCTGTTTAGGAGTATTCTGGCTGTGGGTTTCTTGTAGATAACTTTTACTATTTTGAGGTATGTTTCTCATATGCCTAGATGTTTGAGGGTTTTTTATCATGTAGGGTTGCTGGAATTTATCAAAAGCTTTTCAGCATCTAATGATATAATCATGTAGTTTTTGTTTTGACATCTGCTGAAGTATTTAATTACATTTATGGTTTTATGAATGCGGAGCCAGTTTTGTGTCCCAGGGATGAATCCTACCTGGTTACGATGGATAATTTTTGAGATGTGCAGTTAAGTCCACTTTGCAAGGATCTTGTTGAGAATTTTAGCATATATGTTCATCAAAGATATTGGCTTGTAGTTCTCTTTGTTGGGTCTTTACGTGGATTGGGTATCAATGTGATGTTGGCTTCATAAAATGATTTGGGGAGAGTGCCATCTTTCTAAATCACCTGGTATACTTTCAGTAGGATTGGTATCATTTTCTTCTTATATGTTTTGTAGAATTCTGCTGGAAAGCCATATGGTCCAGGCCTTTTTTTTTTGTCGTTTTCTTATAACATAATCAATTTCCTTGATTGTTGTTGGTCTACTTAGGGTCTCAGTGTCTTCTTGTTTCATCCTAGGGAGGTTGTTTGATGTCAGAAAGTCCTCCATTTCCTTAGGTTTTGAATTTTTTTTCCTATACAATTGTACATAGTAGCCTCTGATAATCTTTTGTATTTCTTCTGGGTCAGTTGTGACTTAATCTTTTGTGTTTCTGATTGAGTTCAGTTGGACTTATACTCTCTTTTTCTTGGTCAGTCTGGCTAGAGAAACTTCGATCTTGTTTATGCTTTCAAAGAACGAGGTTTTTGTTTCATTTATTGCTTGTATTATCTTTTTATCTTCAATGTCCTAGTTTGGGGCTTTTTTTGATGATCTGGATTCTTCTGCTGAAATTAGGGTTTTGGTGGCTTTGCATGTCAACCTTCTTTAGGTGACTTGTTAGACTGTTAACTTGTGATCTTTTCATTTTCTTCATGCGTGCTTCTAACAATATGAATTCCCCTCTTACTACTGCTTTCAAGGCATCCCAGAGGTTTTGGTAATATGTTTCCTCATTTTCATTTGTTTCCAGGTACCTTTTAATCTCTGTTTTGATTTCATCATGGACCCAGGAGTTGCTTAACATCATACGGTTTAGTGTCCATCTCTTTATGGGTTTTGGAGGAATTTTGTTGGTGTTGATATTTATTTTTATTCTACTGTGGTCTGAGAAGGTACATGGGAAAATTTCTGTCTTATCAATTATGCTTATGTTTGATTTAGGTATAATGATGTGGTTGATCTTATACTACCTTTCATGCAGTGATGTGTAGAATATATATTCTGCAGTTGTTGGGTGGAGTGTTCTGTAAATATCAATTAGGTCCATTTATTCAAGAGTCTCATTGAGGTTCCTGATCTCCTTACTGATTTTTGTCTTGATGATCTGTCCAGGGCTGTGAGTGGGGTATTAAAGTCCCTAGCTATGATAGTGTTAAAGTTAATATATTTTTTGAATTTACTTAGAAGTTGCTTTATGAAAGTTGGTGCTCCTATGTTGGGTGCATATATGTTTAGGATGGATATTTCTTGTTGATGGATTCATATTTTATCATTATATAGTGACCTTCTTCATCTCTCTTCTTTTTTGAGTTGGAGTCTCACTCTGTCACCCAGACTGGAGTGCAGTGGCCGCTCCCAGCCACTGCAGCCTTGCCTGCTGGGCTCCGGCAATCCTTCTGACAGCCTTCCAAGTAGCTGGAATTACAGGCATGCACTACCATGCCCGGCTCATTTGTTGATTTATTGTAGAGATGAAGTCTCACTACCCAGGCAGGTCTTGAACCCACGGGCTCCAGCAATCCACTCACCTCAGCCTCCCAAAGACACGGGATTACAGGCTGAGCCACCAAGCCCAGGCTTCATCTTTTTTTTTTTAATTTTTGATAGTTTAAAAGGTATTTTGTCTGAGATTAAAATTGCAACTCCATCTTTCTTTTGTGTTCCATTTGCCTGAAATTTTGCTTCCCATCCTTTTACTTTGAGTCTGTGAGTGTCTTTTCTGGTGAGAAGAGTCTCTTGGAGAAAATATATAGTTGTTTGACATTTTATCCATTTTGCCATTCTATTTTTTTTCAGTGGTGCATTTAGTTCATTCACATTCACGCTAATTATTGAAATGTGAAAGTTTATCCCTATCATGGGCTTCTTTTTTTTTTTTTTGAATTGGA
>NW_007015659.1:0-1272 GCF_000164805.1 Carlito syrichta
TGACTTAACTAGATAGCTGAATATTTAGCTGAGTTGCTAGCTGACTTAATTAGCTATCTGTATAGCTAGCTCACTTTACTAGCTGACTAGCAAGTTGGCTGGATAGCTGGCTAGCCAACTGACTCTAGCTAGCTGCATATTTGGCTAGACTGCTAACCATCTGGCTAAACTAGCTAGCTACAGGCTGGCTAGCTGGCTAGGGATCCAGCTAGTCAGCTAGCGGGCTGGCCAGCGGGTCAGCCAGTCAGTTTAATTAGGCAGCTTCCTGACTGGACAGTCGGATAGCCAGCCAGCTTAACTAGTCACCTAGCTAGCCATCTGTCTAGCCAGCTCACTTAACTCGCTGACTTAACAAGGTGGTCATCTGGCTATCAGCTGACTTAATTAGCTAGCTACCTACCTAGCCATGTGACTAGCCAGCTGACTTAACCAGCTGACTTAACCAGATAGCCAGATGGCAAGTCAGTTAACTAAACGAGTGAATGACCTAGCTAGTCAGTTGGCTAGCCACTTGTATTAATTAGCTGACTTAACCAACTATCCAGCTGGTTTGCCAGCACACTCAACTAGTTGACTTAACTAGTTATCCAGCTGTCTAGCCAACAGACACAACTAGCTGACAACAGTAGCAGCCTTGTGGCTAGACAGCTGATTTAACTAGCTAGCTACATAGCTAGCCAGCTGGCAAGCCAGCTGAATTAACTAGATGACTTAAATAGCTAGCCAGCTGGCTAGCCAACTGACTTAACTAGTTTGTCACCTATCTAGCCAGCTGGTAAGCCAGTTGACTTAACTAGCTGACTTCAATAGCTAGCAAGATGGCTGGACAGCTGACATAACTAGCTAGCTACCTAGCTAGCCAGCAGTCTAGCCAGCTGACTTAACTAGGTTACATAACTAGATAGCTGGCTTTTTACCTGGCTAGCTGATTCATGATCTAGCTGACAAATAGCTAACTTACTAGAAAGCTGACTAACTAGCTGAGTAGTTAGTCACCTACTTCACTAGCAAGCCACCTGCCAGACCAGCCTGCTAACGAGTTGTCTTAACTTGCCAGACACCTAGTTAGCCAGCTGGCTAACCAGCTGACTTAGCTAGCTGACTTAACTGCCTAGCCATCCAGCAAGACAGCTGGCTTAAGTTGCTATCCACCTAGCTAGCCAGCTGGCTAGCCTGCTATCTTAATGACTTAACTAGCTATCTACCTAGCTAACTAGTTGACTAGGAACTTGAAATAAATACCTGACAAACTGCTAGCCAGCTGGCTAGCCA
>NW_007015660.1:0-388 GCF_000164805.1 Carlito syrichta
GTCATTGTACACCTAACCCTTAACTGTACCCCACAAAACCATAATGAAAAATATTGATTAATGAATAAATAAATAAATAAATAAATAAAATAAAAAAATTTATTCCACTAAGAAAAAAAAAGACATCTCTGAGGGACAGAGCTTATTCAGCATGTACCCAGTTGCAAAAATATTCAAATAAAATGTAGGATACTTAAATGCATATTTCACACAACATGCCTCAAGTTGGAAAAACATTTTCAGCAACATGCAATCATGACATCCTTCATCTCAAAATACAACCAGTATGAAATAATATATTTCCTCATGCACCAGTCAAGGACACAGATCATTTAGCATGTACCCAGTGGCAATTAAACTGATGTACACCGTAATACACTGAAATGCA
>NW_007015661.1:0-434 GCF_000164805.1 Carlito syrichta
TACCAGCTATTTAAGTCAGGTAGTTAAGTGGGCTAGCTAGATAGATAGCTAGCTATGTAGTTAGCTAGTTATTTCAGCTAGCAAAGTAAGCCAGATAGCTGGGTAGCTAGCTAGTTAAATCAGCCAGTTAAGTCAGCTGGCTTGCAAATTAAGTCAGCTAGTTAAGTCACCTGGCTATCCAGCTGCATTGCTGGGTTACTAACTTGTTAATTCAGATGGCTTGCCAGCTGACTAGCTAATTAAGACACCTAATTATGTCAGGTAGCTAATCAGCTGGTTAGCTAGTTAGCTAGGTAGTTCTGTCAGCTGTTAAGTCTGTGGTATACATAGGTAGCTAGCTATTTTAGTCAGCTGTCTAGCCACCTGGCTAGCTAGTGTTGTCAGCTAGTTAAGTCAGTTGGATTTCTAGTTATGTCAGCTAGTTGAGTCAGCTG
>NW_007015662.1:0-434 GCF_000164805.1 Carlito syrichta
CATGTCAGCTCCCCCTCTAACCACACAGCAATCAAGAATATTTCCCGGCCAGGTGAGGTGGCTCACGCCTATAATCCTAGTACTTTGGGAGAGCAAGGTGAGAGGATTGGCTAAGCCCACAGGTTCGAGACCAGCCTGGGCAACTTGGCGAGTCCTCATCTCTACAATAAGTCAAAAAATTAGCCAGGTGTGGAGGCGCATGCCTGCAGTCCCAGCTACTTGGAAGGCTGAGGTAGAAGGATCACCTGAGCCCAGTAGGTTGAGGTTGCAGTGGCCAGGAGTGTGCCACTGCACTCCAGCCTGAGCAACAGAGTGAGACTCCAACTCAAAAAAAAAAAAGAAAAATTAGTCAGGCGAGGTGGCACTGTGGTTCCACCTACTTGGAAGCCTGAGAGGCAGGAGGATCGCCTGAGCCCAGCAGGTTGAGGCTGCAG
>NW_007015663.1:0-386 GCF_000164805.1 Carlito syrichta
AATATTAAGTCTAAGCATCTAATCCACCTCAGTACCCAAAATTGGTCTACCTATCCCTTAGATAACCAAAATAAGTGGCCCCCGCATGGGTCCCTAAATCCCGACATTATTCGAGATCTCTATAACTTCTGCGAGTGTTCAGAAAAATGGGCAGAGATTCCCTACGTCCAATCTTTCTCCCTTCTCCGAGAACATCCCCACCTCTGTCTCTCTTGTAAAACCTCTCACCTCCTCTTGGCTAAAATCCCCTCCTTTCCAGCCACCTCTCCCAACTCTGACTTTGACCCCGCGGATGAGCCCCCTTCATATCGACAACCCCTCCAACCTCAGCCACTCCAAGCCTCACCTACCCCCACCGTTCCTAGCCTCTATCCACCCCTCCCCCC
>NW_007015664.1:0-509 GCF_000164805.1 Carlito syrichta
TGAAGTCAGCTTCTTAAGTCAGCTGGCTAGCTAGATTGCTAGCTAGATAGCTAATTAGTTAAGCCAACTAGATAAGCCAGCTGGCTAGCTAGGTAGCTAGCTGGCTAAGTCAGTTATTTAAGTCAACTTGCTAGTTAGTTAAGTCAGCGAGTTAAGTCAGCTGGCTAGCCAGTTGCCGAGCTGGTTACCTACCTAGTTAACTCAGCTGGCTAGCCTGTTATATAATGAGTTAATTAACCTGTTTAAGTCAGCTCACTAGCTAGCTTGTTACCTGGGTACCTAGGTAGTTAAGTCTTCTGGCAAACCAGTGGGATACATTGGTATGTAGCTAGTTAAGTCAGCTGGCTATCCAGCTGGCTGGCTAGGTACCTAAGCTGTTAAGTCAGCCTGCTAGCCAGCAGGCTTCCTAGTTATGTCACATAGTTTAGTCAGCTGACTAGACAGCTGGTTACCTAGGTAGCTAGATAATTAAGTCAGCTGTCTAATCCACTGGCTAGCTAGTTAAGTCA
>NW_007015665.1:0-843 GCF_000164805.1 Carlito syrichta
AAGGTCATAAAAATCAGAAAAAGTCAGAGGCTCTCACCCCCAGAGGTGCGTGTGGAGACATGATGTCTAAAGGTAATGTGCCCTCGACAGGATCTTAGTACAGAGAAAGGACATTAGGTTAAACCAAGGAGATCTGAGTAAAGTGCAGACCTTAGTTAATAATCACGTACCAGTATTGGTTCATTAATTTTAACCAGTGCCCCACGCTAGGCAAGATGTTAATGAAATGGCACACTGGGTGTGGGTTATATATATGAGAACTGTGTGCTGCCTTTACAATTTTTCTGGAATCTTGAAACTCTTCCAAAATAAAAGCTTTGTTAGGAATGAGCACTCACCAACAATTATTAGAAGTGTATCAACATGATTGAAGAGAATCAATGAATTGCAGGTTCTGAGAAGCAAGGTAAGGGTGGCATGTGAGAGGGAAGGCATGCTACTTCAGACGGTGTGGTCAGCAGAGACCTCTGACCAGGTGACATCCGAGCAGAGGTGAACGGAGGCGGAAGCAAGCTATATATCGATCCGAAGGAAAAGTACTTAGAGAGGGGAGACAGCAAAGCAGAGTTTGAAGGCCAGAGTTTTAGAGGATTGGCTTTTAGAGAAAAGCAAAAATCAGGCAGTGAAAATGTTCCTTAGTGGCCTCCATGAGGAACAGCGAAGGGGGTGTGGCAGCCAGCAAAGGAAATGGAGTGGAGATGGCACGAATAGAATTTGCTTCTAAGCCTGGGAAGTTTCAGAGAGGAGGGAGAGACGGTGCTCTGAAGGAAATGGCAGTGTGGGCCAAGGACAATCAGCTGTACCTCAGTGCTGAGTGGGCCTTACCCGAGGCAGAGGAAGGGA
>NW_007015666.1:0-382 GCF_000164805.1 Carlito syrichta
TAGCCAGCTGAATTAACTAGCTATCTACCCAACTAGGCAGCTGGCTAACCAGGTGACTTGACAAGCTTACTTAACTAGCTAGCTAGCTGAAATAAATAGCTGACAACTCGCTAGCCAGCCGAATTAACAAGCTGAAATAACTACATAGACAGCTGTCTAGCCATCTGATTAAGTACCTTAACTAACTACCGAGCTGGCTAGGCAACAGTCTTAATGAGGTGACTTAAATACTAGGTACTTAAATACCTGGCTAGTTAGGTGACTAAATGAGCTGACTTAACTAGTTATCCAGCTGGCTAGCCAGCTAATGTAACTAGCTCTTTACCTCTTTAGCCACCTGGAGAGTCAGCTGACTTAACTAGCTGACTTAATTATCTAGCAA
>NW_007015667.1:0-3641 GCF_000164805.1 Carlito syrichta
CCAGTTAAGTCAGCTAGTTAAATCAGATGGCTAATCAGTTGGCCAGCTGGTTAATTCAGCAAGTTCGTTCAGCTGTCTAGTCAAGTGGCTAGGTAGGTAGCTAGCTAGATAAGTGAGTCTACTAGCCAGTTGACTATCTGGTTAAGTCAGCTAGTTAATTCAGCTGGCTAGTCAGCTGGCTAGGTAGGTACCTAGATAGTTAAGTCAGCTGACTAGTCAGCTGGGTATCTGGATAAGTCAGGTTAAGTCAGCTGGCTAGCCAACTGGCTAGGTTGGTAACTAGCTAGTTAAGTCAGCTGTCTAGCCAACTTGCTAGTTTATTAAATCGACTAGGTAATTCAAGTGGCTAGTAGCTGGCTAGATGGGTGGGTAGCTATCTAGTTAAGTCAGCTGGCTAGCCAGCTGGCTAGCTAGTTATGTCTTCTAGTTAATGAGCTGTCTAGCTCATTTGCCCGCTAGTTGTGTCAGCAGGCTAGCTCATTATCCAGCTAGTTTAGTCAGCTGGCTAGATCGTTAGCCAGTTGTTGAGTCAGCTGGCTAACTCATTGTCCAACTTGTTGAGTCAGATGGCTAGCTCGTTAGCCAGCTAGTTGTGTCAGCTGGCTGGCTCATTAGCCAGCTAGTTGAGACGGCAGCCTACCATGTTAGCAACCTAGTTGAATCAGCTGGCTAGCTCATTAGCCAACTAGTTGGGTCAGTTGGCTAGCTTGTTACCCAACTGGTTTAGACAGTTGACTAGCTCCTTAGCCAACTAATTTTGTCTGCTGGTTAACTCGTTAGCCAACTAGTTGAGTCAGCTGGCTAGCTCATTACCCAACTATTTCAGTCTGCTAGCTAACTCATTAGCCAATTAGTTAAATCTGCTGGTTACCTCGTTAGTCAACTAGTTAAGTCAGCTGGCTGACTGGTTAGCCAACTAGTCAAGTCTGCTGGATAACTCACTAGCCAACTAGTTAAGTCTGCTGGCTCCCTAGTTAGCCAACTAATTAATCAGCTGGCCAACTGATTAGCCTATGAGTTAAGTCTGCTTGCAAACTCGTTAGTCAACTTGTTAAGTCAGCTGGCAAATTGATTAGCCAACTAGTTAAGTCAGCTGACTAACTAATTAGCCAATCAGTTAATTCAGCTGGCTAACTCATTCATCAACTAGTTAAGTCAGCTAACTAACCCATTAGTCCTAGTTAAGACAGCTAGCTAACTCAATATCTATATAGTTAATTCAACTGTCTAAGTCAGCAAGCTAACACACTAGCTAACTATTTAAGTCAGCTAGCTAAGTCAGTTAGCTAACTAATTAGTTACCTAATTAAGTAAACTAGTGAAGTCAGATAGACAACTATTTAGAAAACTAGTTAACACAGCAAGTGAATTGAGCTAACTAGTTAGCTAACTACTTAAGTCAGCTAAAGTCAGTTACCTAATTAAAGTCAAGTAGTTAAGACTACTAGCTAACTAGTTATGTCAGATAGCTAAGTCAGCTAACTAGTTAGCTGAATTTTCAAGTCAGCTACTTACATCAGCTAACTAGTTAAGACAGGTGCTTAAGTCGGCTTACTAGCTCATTGGCTAACATTTAAGCCAGCTGGTTAACTCAGCTCGCTAGCTCATTGTCTAATGAGTTAAGCCAGCTGGTTGAGTCAGATTGCTAGCTCCTTGACTAACGAATTAAGCCAGCTAGTACAGTCCTCTCGCTAGCTCTTTGGCTAATGAGTTAAGCCAGCTGGTTTATTCAGCTCACTAGCTCGTTGACTAAAGAGTTAAGCCTGCTGGTTAGTCAGCTCACTAGCTCCTTGGCTAACGACTTAAACCAGCTGGTTAAGTCAGCGTGCCAGCTCCTTGGCTAATGACTTAACCCTGCTGGTTAAGTCAGCTCGCTATCTCCTTGGTTAGCGACTTAAGCCATCTGGTTAAGTCAACTCGCCAACTCCTTGGCTAATGACCTCAGCCAGCTGGTTAAGTCAGCTTGCAAGCCCCTTGGCAAACGAATTAAGCCCACCGGTTAAGTCAGCTCACTAGCTCGTTGGCTAAGTAGTTAGCTAGTTGGTTATGTGAGCCTGCTATCTAGCTAGCTAATTAGTTAAATCAGCTGGGTAGCTAGATAGCTGTCTAGTTATAACAAGTTAAATCAACTAGCTAGCAAGGTAGCAGGCTAGATAATTCTGCTATTTAAGTCAGCTGGCTAGCTAGGTAGATAGCTAGTTAAGTCATCTAGTTAAGTCAGCTGGCTAGCTATGTAGCTAGCTAGTTCAGTCAGCTAGTTAAGTCAGCTGGCTAGCTACATAGATCAGCAAGATAAGTCAGCTGGCTAGCCAGATGACTAGGTAGGTAGCTAGCTAGTTAATTCAGCAGGATAGCCAGTTGGATAGCTAGTTAAGTCAGCTTGTTAAATCAGCTGACTAGCCAAATGGGTAGCTAGGTAGCTAGCTAGTTAAGTCTGCTGGCCTACTAGCTGGATAAGTAATTAATTCAGCTAGCTAACTCGTTAGCCAACTAGATAAGTCAGTTAGCTTATTCGTTACCCAACTAGTTAAGTCAGCTATGTAACTCGTTAACCAGTTAAATCAGTTAGCTAACTCGTTAACCAGCTAGCTAAGTCTGCTAGCTATCTCGTTAGTCAACTAGTTAAGTCAGTTAGCTAACTCGTTAGCTAGCTATTTAAAACAGCTAGTTTAGCCAGCTAGCTAAGTTAAGTCATCTAGTCAAGCCAGCTAGCTAACTAGTTAAGTCAGCTACCTAAGTCAGCTAGTTAAGTTAGCCCTCTAACTAGTTAAGTAAGCTGGTTAAGTCAGTGAGCCAGCTAGTTAGCTAATGGGTTAAGTCAGCAGGTTGAGTAAGCTGGCTCACCAGTTAGCTAACGGGTTTAGTCAGCTGGTTGAGTCAGCTGGCTAGCTAGTTAGCTAACAGGAAAAGTCAGGTGGTTGAGTAAGCTAACTAGCTAGTTAGCTAAGGAGTTAAGTCAGCTGGTAGAGTCAGCCAGCTTGCTAGTAAGCTAACGAGTTAAGTCAGCTGGTTGACTCAGCTGGCTTGGTAGTTAGCTAACCAGTTAAGTAGACTGGTTCATTCAGCTAGCTATCATGTTACCTAACAAGTTAAATCAGCTGGTTGAGTCAGCGATTTGGCTCATTATCTAATGAGTTGTCAGCTGATTAAGTCAACTAGCTAGCACATTAGCTAACAATTAAACTATCTCATTAGCTACCTGGTTAAGCCAGCTAACTAGCTAGATAACTAACTGCTAAAGTCAGCTTGCTAGCTATGTAGCTAGCTAGTAAGCTAATTATTTAAGTCAGCTGACTAGCTTGGTAGCTAGCTAGTGAGCTAACTACTTAAGTCAGTTGGCTAGCTTGGTAGCTTGCTAGTTAAGTCAGCTAGTTAAAGCAGCTGGATAGCTCAGTTGCAAGTTCGTTAAGCCAGCAAGTTAAGTCAGCTAGCTAGCTAGTTATTTCAGCTAGTTAAGTCAGCTCGTTAGCCAGCTATCTAGTTAGGTAGGTAGCTAGTTAAGTGAGCTAGCTAACTAGTTGGCTAGCTAGTTAAGTCAGCTAGTTAAGTCAGCTGGCTAGACAGCTAGATATCCAGGTAACTATCTAGTTAATTCAGCTTGATAACCAGCTGGCTACCTCGTTAAATCAGCTAGTTAAGTC
>NW_007015668.1:0-381 GCF_000164805.1 Carlito syrichta
GAGGAGGAACAGTCACTGGGGCACCCAACATGGAGAAAGATCAATCATTGGGACAATCTCTAAAATTGAGGAAACCAATTTTGGCAGGCCAGTCACAGAGGCACCCCTCACAAGAGGAGGGTTAATCTGGTACACCCAACACAGGGAATGACTAGACACCCTGGTACCCAGAGAAGAAGAGGACCAGTAACTGGGGCGCCCATTTTGGAGAAAGATCAGTCATTGGGACAACCTACATGAAGTAGGGCCTATCACTGGTGCACCCACAGCACAGGAGGACCAGGAACTGGTACACCATCATAGAAGAGGGCCAGACACAGGGGTGTCAATTATGGAAAAGGCCCAGTTATTGCAGCAACTATCACAAAGGAGAGCCAGTCA
>NW_007015669.1:0-378 GCF_000164805.1 Carlito syrichta
AAAGTCTACAGCATAAGTTCCAGTTTAGGCAGACATCTGAGTTGAAAAAGAAAAGAAAAGAAAAGGCATGGTCAATATGAGTAAAACTGAGCAGGAAATTTAATTCTTTCAGCAGGAATACCCTTACTTGGTCATTTATCCCCTAAATCTGTGTGTTCAAGCTTTTCTTTGTTAATCTGTAGAATGCCAAGAATTAAGAAACTTCCACTGGACTTTCTATTGTCAATTATTATTTAATGTTGATGACATTTCTTGAAATTAAAAGCTTCTCAGCCGGGCTTGGTGGCTCAGCCTGTAATCCCGCACCTTTGGGAGGACTGCCTGAGCCCGCGGGTTCGAGACTCACCTGGACAGCGAGACCTCATCTCTACAATAAAT
>NW_007015670.1:0-377 GCF_000164805.1 Carlito syrichta
ATAAGTTGTCTTAACTAGATGACTTAGCTAGCTGACTAACTAATTAGCTAGCTGACTTAAGTGGTTGACTTAACTAGTTAGCTAGCTGACTTTACGTGAATTAAATAGTTAGCTAACTCTTAACTAACTGAATAATGAGCTGATTTAATTAATTAACCAATTATTTAGGTGGCAGAATTAAGTAGCTGACTTAAATAATTAGTTAACCAATTAGCTAGGTGACTTAGCTAGCTTACTTAGCTAGCTAGTTATTTAGCTAGCCCACTTAGCTCGCTGACTTAACTAGTTGGCTAACTAGTTAGCTAGCTGAATTAACGAGTTGGTTAATGAGTTAGCTCACTGTTTTAACTGGTTATTAAACTGGTTACCTAGCTGAC
>NW_007015671.1:0-376 GCF_000164805.1 Carlito syrichta
ATGGGGCTAGGGCCGGGGTGGGAGGGTGAGTGAAGAGAATGAAGTCAGTCAGCACCCCCCAACCCTTGCTGTCTTTGTTGATTTTATAGTACATTAAAAAGTGAGTTTTTGTTGTTGTTGCTTTCCTCCTTCACAAGCTTTAAACTATCACTCTAGATAAATAGTAATTTTTATAAGGTCTGGTAATCCTGTGTTATAACATCACACTTTGGGAAACTTTAATACTTAAACTAAAAAACAAAACAAAACAAACTCTTCAGGGTTTCAATTCAGTCTCTCTAGGATGGGATAGAAACAAAATCTTCAGGAACCACAACTCTCCCACAGCCTACTCCTGAACTGCCTGCAAACCAGGTAAATTGTTGTAAACAACGTC
>NW_007015672.1:0-375 GCF_000164805.1 Carlito syrichta
TCACAAAAAGTGTCCTGTCACTGGGCACCCATCAATTGGAGTGCCAGTCACTGGTAAAAACAAACAAACAAAAAAAAACTTCTGTCACAAGGGCACCAATCAGTAAGAAGGACAATTCACTGGGACATCTATCACAAAGGAAGACTTGTCACTGGGGATTCATTTAGAGGAGACTCAGTTACTGGGACACACTTCATAGAGGAGATCTAGTCACTAGGGCATCCGTTAAGGAGGAGTCCCAGTCACTGGGGCACAAATTCCTAGGGTGCACAGCCACTGGTGTACCCATAATGGAGAAAGATTATTCACTGAGGCAGCCATTATATAGAAGACCAAGTCACTGGGGCAGTGATCACAGAGGAACATTACTAACTG
>NW_007015672.1:1489-2654 GCF_000164805.1 Carlito syrichta
AGATACCCATCACAAAATAGGGCGAGTCACTGCAGCATCCATCACAGAGTATGCTGATTCACTGAAGCACCAATCACAGAAGATGTCCAGTCACTGGGGCATCAGTTATGGAGGAGGACCAGTCACTGTGACATCCATAAAAGATGAGGGCTAGTCGCTGGGGCACCCATTATATATGAAAGCAATTTGATGAGGCATGAATCACACAGGAGGTCCAGTCATTGGGGCATCATTTATGGAAAAGTTCCAGTCAATGGGACACACATCACAAAGGAGGGTCAGTCAGTGTGGCACCCACTATGGAGAAGGCATAGTAAGTGGGATGCCCATTACAGAGGCAAGCCAGTCACGTGATAAACGATATAGAGAAGGACAAGTTACTGGGGAACCAATCAAAGAAGAAGCACTATCCCTGGGATACCCATAATGGAGGAGGTCCAGTCAACCAACTTGAGGAGAAGCCATCACTGAGTGACTTATGGGGCATTCATGGTGGCATCCATCAAAGAGGATGGCCAGTCACTTAGTATCTGTTAGGAGAAAATGCAATCATTGGGGCACCCATCACATAGTAGGATTAGTCACCTAGGCATCCATCACAGTGTAGACTCATTCACATGGTAATTCATTAGAAAGAAGCTTAATCACTGGGACACATATCACAGATGAGTGCCAGCCACTGGGGCACTGATTAGAAAGAAGGCCATTCACTGGTGTACGAATGTCAGATAGGGGCCAGGGACATGGGCAATAATTACAGAGGAAATCCAGTCATTGGAGCACTGATCACAGAGGAATGCAGTCACTGTGACACCCATCATGGAAGAGAGACCGTCACTTAAGCACCCATCACATAGGAGGGACAGTCATTGGGACATCAATAACATAGGAGGTCCAGTCATGGCGATACCCAACACAGAGAAGGGCTAAACACTGGGATACCCAATTTAGTGGAGGGCTACTCACTGTGGCACTCATAACAGATGAGGGCCACTCACTGTGGCACCCATTATGAAGGAGGACCCCTCATTGGCACAATGTTAACAAAGGAAGGCTAGTCACTAAGACAACCATTATGATGGAGGGTCAACCACTCTGGGACAAATTTCAGAAGGACCCAGCCCATTATGGGACAACCATAATGGAAAGAGAACCTTTCACTGGG
>NW_007015673.1:0-5032 GCF_000164805.1 Carlito syrichta
TACCATGCCCGGCTGATTTTTTGATTTATTGTAGAGATGAGGTCTCACCAAGTTGCCCAGGCGGGTCTCGAACCCGTGAAGTATGTGCTTTTAACAGGACCTCCTCCAAATTGAGGGCCTCAGTGACTAGCCATCCCTTAGATTTTTTTTCTCCAGTAAGTGGGCCTCCTCTATAATTGATGTCCCATTGACTTGCCCTCCTCTGAGAAGGGTGTCCCAGTGAATGTCTCTATTCTCTGATGGGTGTCTTAGTGACCGGCTCACATCTGCGATAAATCCCCCAGTGACTGATCCTCTTCGATTATGGTTGCCCCTGTGTGCAGGTTTCCTCTGTGATATTTGCCCCAATGACTAGTGTCTCCTACATAATAGGTGTCATAGTGACTAGTTCTTCTCCATTATCGGTGCCCCAGTGACTGTGCTTCCATGGTGATTTGTGCCCTTCCTCCATATTAGGCATCCTCCCCCGTGATGGGTGTCTCAGTAACTTGGCCTCATTTATATTGGATGCCCCAGTGAAAAGCTTTCCTTTGTTAAGTGTGTCACTGTCACTATCTCATCTGTGATTTGTGCCCCAGTGACTGGCTTTCCTCTGTGGTGGTTTTCCCAGTGACTAGTCCTCCTCCATATTGGGTGCCTCAGGGACTGGAACCTTTCTGTTTGGGGTGCCACAGTGACTAACCCTCCTCTGTGTGGGTTTCTCAATGACTAGTGCTCCTCTGTGGTTGGTTCCTGGTGCAATGCCTAACTATCTGAAGTGTGTCCTAGTCATTAGCCCCCTTCAGTTGTTCATGCCCAAATTACTGCCCTGCTCTGTGATGGGTGCCCCAGTGAATGGTCCTCAGCTGTGATGAATGTCCTAGGGCCTGCCATTCCTCTTTGATGGGTCCCCCAGTTACTGGCTTTCCTCAGCATGTCTACCTCAGTGACTGGTCCTCCTCTGTAATGGGTTCCTCAGTGACTGACTCTTCTCTCTTTTGAGGAGACTGTCCATCCTTAGTTTTTAGTGCCTCATTGACTTACCTTATTCTGTGACCAGTGCTCCACTGAAAGGCTCTTACTGTAATCCATGTCCAAGTGACTGATTGACTCTCATCTGTGATGGGCACTCTAGTGACTTGCTACCTCTGCATTGTTTTTTCTGGTGACTACCCAACCATGGTTAAGGGATGGTCAGTGACTGGCCTCCTCTGTGATTAGTGGCCTAGTGATTGGCTCACCTCTGTAATGAGTGCCTTAGCTTCTGACTCTTCTCTTTGATAGGTGTCACAGTAACAGTCTCTCTTATGTGGTGGGTGCATCAATGATTAATCTTCTTCTGTGATTTGTTTCCCCATGATTGGCCTTTCTCCATAAAGGGTACCTTGGCAACCAGCCCTCCTTTGTGATTGGAGTTACAGTGACTGGTACTCCTCTATAATGGGCACCTCAGTTTCTAGTCCACCTCTGTGCTGTGTGAACCTGTGACCAGCCTTACTCCAACATGTGTGCTCAGGAGACTCAACCTCCTCTGTGATCATTGTCCTAGTAACTGACCCTCCTCTGTGTTTGAATCCCCAGTGAGTGACGTCTCACAAAAGGTTTCCCAGTGACTTCCTTTCTCTGTGATAGGAGGAGAGTGTAGCAGTCCTCAGTGACAGGTCCCCCAGAGAATAGTCCTACTCTGTGATGGATGCCTCAGTGACTATTTGACCTCTATTCTGGGTGCCATTCTTATTATGCCTGCTCTGTGAAAGGTTCTTCAGTGACTAACCCTCCTCTGTGATTGCTACCACACATATTCTTTCTCATGTATTGACTGCCCAAATTAGTGGCCCTCCTCTGGTATCAGAGCCCCAGTGACTGAGCCCTCCTAATGCATACCCTGGTGACTGGACCTTCTCTGTTATGGGTTCCTCCGTGACTGACCACCTGTGTGATGCATGCTTCTGTGACTGGCTATCCTTTGTGATGAATGCCCCAGTGACAGACTCTCCTCTGCACTGGATGCTTCAGTGACTGGTTGCCCTCTCTGATGGTTGCCCTATTGTGATGACTTCTTCTGTGATGTGTGCCACAGTAACCCGCTCTATTCTATATTTTGTGCCCCATTGACTAGAACTTCTCTTTGATGGGTTTCCCAATGACTGACAGTCCTATGTAATCAGTGTCCCAGTGACAGAACCTCATCCATAATGGATGCCTAGTGAGACTAATGCTTCGGTATTCCAGGTGCCCCAGTGTCTAGCTCTTGTCTCTGATGTGTGACTCAGTTCCTAGCTCTCCTCTATGATGTTTGCCCCAGTGACTGGGTCTCCTTCATAATGGGTGCCCTGATCACTGGCACTCCTCTATTATAAATTTCCTAGTGACTTGGTCTTCTCTGTGATTGATGTCCCAGGGTCGTGCTCTCCTCTATGATGTATGTCCAGTGACTGGCTGTCCTCTGTTATAGTTGTCAAATTAACTGGGCCTTCTTCACAATGGAAGTCACAGTAACTGGCCCTCCTTTATTATGGGAGCTTTAGTGACTGAACCTCCTCAGTAATTGGCACTTCAATGTCTGACCCTCCTCCATAATGGTGGCCCCATAGTCTAGCCCTCCTCTGTAATGATTGTTCCACTTCATGGACCTCCTCAATAATGGATCCCTCGGTGAAAATTCCTCATTTGTAATGGGTAACCTCATGACTGACTGTCCTGTGTGATGTTGCCCCAGTGACTGTCCCTCCTCAATAAAAGAAATCCCAGCTGGTCTCAGTGGCTCAGCCTGTAATCATGTGCCTTTGGGAGGCTGAGGTGAGTGGATTGCCTGAGCCCTCAGGTTCAAGACCTGCCTGGGCAACGAGACCTCATCTCCGCAATAAATCAAAAAATCAGCCGGGCGTGGTAACGCATGCCTGTAAACCCGGCTACTCGGAAGACTGAGGTGGAAGTATCGCCAGAGCCCAGCAGACGAGGAGGCGGTGGCCAGAAGTGGCCACTGCACTCCAATCTGGGCAACCGAGTGAGGATTCAACTCAAAGAAAAAAAAAAGAAATCCCAGTGACTGATCTGTCTCCATGATTGGTGCTTCAGTAACTGGCCCTCCTCCTTGATGGGTGAAACAGTAAAAAGAACCCTTCATTGATGAGTGTTCTAGTGATTACTAATCCTCTGTGATGGATGCTTTCACGACTATCCTTCCTGTTTTATGGGAAACATGGTAACAGGACATGTTCTGTGATGGATGCCACAATGACTTCCCTTTCTCTGTGATTGATGTCCAAATGAAGAATTCTCTGTGATTGGTGTCCAAATGACTAGCTCTCCTGTATGATGGATGCCCTCGTGAATGGCTGTAATCTGTTATGGTTGTCCCGGTGAATAGCTCTCCTGCAAAATTGGTGTCCCAGTGACTATCCCACCTATGAGATACATAATCAGTGACTGTCCCTCATGCAAAATTAGTGCCCTTGTGACTCGCTCTCCTCTGTCATGGGTGCACCAGTGACTGGCCTTTCTCTGCGATTGGTGTCTCAATTATTGGGTCTGCCCCATATTGGTGCCCACCTGTATTAAGCGTGTCCCAATGACTGTGCCTCATTTGCAATTTTTGCCCAGTGTATGTCACTTCTCCATAACTGTTAACCCAGTGAAAAACCCTCCTCTGCAATAGATGTTCATATTACTGAACCTCTTCATATTGGGTGCCCCTGTAAGTGGTTTTCCTTGGTTATGTGTATCTCAGTGACTGGGCTTCCTCCATAATTGTTACCCCAGTGATTAAGCCTCCTGTGTGACTGGCACCACAGTGTCTTGGCTTCCTCTGTGATGGGTGACACAATGACTACTCCTCTTCCATGGCGGGTGTCCCAGTAAAATAATTTCCTCTAAAGTAGGTGCCTTAGTGACTAACACTACTCTGTGATGGGTTTTCCAGTAACTGAGCTTCCTCCATAATTCGTGTCCCAGTGACTAACCTTCCTTTGTGATGGGTGACACAGATACTGGCTTTTCTCTATGATGGGTTTCCAAGTGACTGACTCTCCTCTGTTATGGTTGTCCCAGTGAGTGGCTCTGTTCTATGATGGGTGCCCTGATGAGTACCCTTCCTCTTTGATGTGTGCCACATTCCTGGCTTTCCTCTTTATTATGTGCCCAATTGACTGGCCCTCCTCTTTGATCAGTGCACAGTGACAGACACTCATCCAAAATAGATGCCCTAGTGACTAGTCCTCCTCTGTGATTGGTGTCCCAGTGTCTGACTATCCTCTGTGATGTGGATCACAGTGAAAGATTCACCTCTGTGATGTTTGTTCCAGTGTCAGGTACTCCTCCACAGTGGATGCTCCAATGATTGCTCCTTCCCTATTATGGGTGATCCAGCTGTTGGGCTTTCTCTAGCTCCTATCTGTGACATGCATCCCAGTGACTGGCTCTCTTAGTATGGTTACTACAGTGACAGTGCCTCCTCAATAATGAATGCACAGTGACTGACCCTCCTCTATTTTGGGTGCTCAAGTGATTGGGGCTCTTCTCTGGAAAGTGCCCCAGTTTCTACCTCCCTTCTGTTTGGGTGTACCAGTGATTGTCCACCTTCTGTGATTGTTGACTCTGACTAGCCCTCCTCCATAATGGGAGTCCTAATGACTGGACCTCCTCTGTAATGGGAGTCCCTTTTACTGAACTTCCTCCATTTTGGTCCACAGTGACTAGCCAATATCTGTAAGGGTCTCCCATTGACTGACCCTCCTACCATATGGTACCCATGTGTCTCACCCTTCTCTGTAATGAGTGCTGTATTTATTAACTGACTCACCTCTGTGATGAATGTTCAAATAATTGTCCTTCTTCATAGTGGGTTCCCCAGATGCTGACTCTCCACTGTGATGGAGTTTCCGTATCTAGACCTCTGTGATGAGTGGCCCAGAGACTAGTGGTCCTCTATTATGAGTGCCTCAGTGACTTCCTGATGTACATTTTGGGTACCTCAGGGACTGGCTTCCTCTGACATGGGTGCCAAAATAACTTGCCCTCTTCTGTGATGGGTACTGCACCTAATGGGGCTCCT
>NW_007015674.1:0-375 GCF_000164805.1 Carlito syrichta
AGGAAGAGAGTTCACTTTGTAAATATTTTTTAAAACTGTCATGATAACACAAGCACCATAAAAAGACAGATGATAACTAGGTTTACTTCTAGTATAGCAGACAAATATCAATATCCGTAATACATTATGAACTATAAATTTATAACTAGAAGAGTGAAAAAAAAATATATATATATGTTTCACTCTTTTATATATATATATATAAAAGATCTACCGTCACAGAAGAGAAAATTCAAATAACTAGTAAATATGTGGTCAAGGTCATACCAATTGAAGCAACAGAGAGATCCTATTTTTCTTGTACCACACTGGTACAAATTGTGAGTATCAGTGACATTCAGTGCTGGCAAGAACATTAGGAAAAGAACATTCTCA
>NW_007015675.1:0-442 GCF_000164805.1 Carlito syrichta
CTAGTCAGCTGGCTAGACAACTGACATAACCAGCTGTCTTAACTAGCTAGACAGCTGCATGGACAGCTGACTTAAGTAACTGACATAAGTAGATAGCTTGATGGCTAGCCAGCTGACTTCACTAGCTATCTGCCTAGATAGCCCACTGGATTTCCAGGTTTCTTCCTACCTAACTACCTAGCTAACCTGTTGGCCAACTAGCTGACTTAACTAGGTGACTTAACTTGCTAGACAGTTGGCTAGCCAGCTGACTTAACTAGTTACCTACCATGCTAGAAACCTGGCTAGCCAGCTGACTTAACTAACTGACATAACTAGCTATTCAGCTGACTTAACTAGCTAGCTACCTAGGTAGACAGCTGGCTGGCCACCTGATTTAACTACCTGACTTTAGCAGCTAGCCAGATAGCTGGCCAGCTGACTTAATTAGCTGACCTATCTA
>NW_007015675.1:1550-3077 GCF_000164805.1 Carlito syrichta
ACCCAGCAATGCAGCTGGCTAGCCAGTTGATTTAACTCACTGACTTAACTAGCTAGCAAGCTAGCTTGACTAGCTGACTTGACCAGCTAGCTACCTGGGTATCCAGCTGGCTTAACTAGCTAGCTTCACTAGTTAGCTACTAGCTAGCTATCTAGCTAGTCAGCTGACCTAACAAGTTGACTTAACTAGCTAGCTAGCTGACATAACTAGCTGACTTATATTGCTAGCTTCCTAGATAGCCAGCTGATTTAACTAGTTGAAATAACTAGCTAGCCAGATGGATAGCCATCTGACTTAAGTAACTTTTTAAATAGCTCACCAGCTGTATAGCCAACTGAGTAAACGAACTGACTTAATTAGCTAGCCAGATGGTTGCCAGATGTCTTAACTTGCTGAATTAAACAGCTAGTTAACTGGCTAGCCAGCAGACCCAACTATCTGGCTACAAATGTAGCCAGCTGGTTAGCCAGCTGACTTACCTAGCTGACTTAAGGTAGCAAGCTGCAAAGCCAGCTCACTTAACTAGCTAGCTACCTACCTAGCCAGCAAGCTAGCAAGTTGAGTTAACTAGCTGACTTGAACAGCTACCCTCTGGCTAACAGGCTGACTTATCTAGCTAACTACCTACCTAGTCAGCTGGCTAGACAGCTGACTAAACTAGCTGACTTAACCAGCTAGCCAGTTGGGTAGCTGGCTGATTTTACTTGCTGATATCACCAGCTAGATAGATAGATAGCTATCTAGCTGACTTAACTAGCTAGTTACCTCCCTAGCCAGCTGGCAAGCCAGCTATCTTAACTAGATAAATTAACCTGCTAGCCAGCTGGCTAGCCAACTGATTTAATTAGCTCACTACCTAGCTTCCAGCTGTCTAGCCTGCTGTCTTAACATGCTGATTTAACTAGCAGCTACCTAGCTAGAAAGCTGACTTAAATAGTTTGCTAACTAGCTAGCTACCTAGCTAGCCAACTATCTTAAATATTTAGCTAACTAGATAGCTACCTAGCTTACAAGGACTTAAATAGTTAACTGCTTTGCTAGCTAGCTGACTTAACCAGCTAGCTAACTAGTTTGCTTAATTGTTATCTAACGTGCTAGCTGGCTGACTTAATCATCTGACTTAACTCGTTAGCTAATGATATGGCTAGCTGACTCAACCAGCTGACTTAACTAGTTAGCTATCTATCTAGCTAGCTGACCATCCAGCTAACTTGACTCGTTAGCTAACTGCCTAGCTAGCCTACTCAACCAGCTGACTCATCCTGTTTTCTAACTAACTCGCTAGCTGACTCAACAAGCTGACTTAACCCGTTAGTTAACTAGCTAACTACCTGACTCTACCTGCTGGCTTAACCCGTTAGCTAACTAGCTAGCTAGCTGTCTTAAACAGCTGACTTAATTAGAAAGCTGACTTAACTAGCTGACTTAGATAGCTGACTTAAATACTTAGCTAGCTCACTTAACTGGCTGACTTAACTAGTTAGCTAGCTGACTTAAATACCTGAAATAAATATTTATATAATCATT
>NW_007015676.1:0-850 GCF_000164805.1 Carlito syrichta
CCAGCTGGCTAGATAGAGAGCCAGCTAGTCAGCTGGCTAGGGAGCTATCTGTTTAAGTCACCAGCTGACCACCAGCTAGTTAGCTAGTTAAGACAGCTCAATAAGTCATTGACTATCCAGCTGGTTAGCTAATGAAAATGCTAGTCAAGTCAGATGGCTATCCCTCTGGCTAGCTAGTTATTTCATCTAGTTAAATCAGCTGACTTGCTAGGAAGCTAGCTATATAAGTCAGCTAGTGATGTCAGCTAGCTAGTTAAGTCAGCTGGTTAAGTCAGCTGGCTAGCTAGATAATTAGCTACGTAACTAACTAGTTGATCAGGTAGTTAAGCCAGCTGGCTAGCTAGGTAGCTAGCTGGTTAATTCAGCTAGTTAAGTCAGTTTGCTAGCTAGTTACATCAGCGATTTAATTCAGCTTGCTAGCCAGCTGCCTAGTTGTGTAGCAAGATGACTCATCCACTAGCTAGTCAGCAAGCTAGTTAAGTAACCTTGTTAAGTCAGCTCACTAGCAAGCTAGGTAGCTAGGTAGTTAAGTCAGCTGGCAAGAGAGCAGGCTTTGTAGGTAGCTAGCTAGTTAATTCAGCTGGCTATCCAACTGTCTAGCTTGGTAGCTAGGCATTTAAGTCAGCCTGCTAGATAGCTGGCTGCCTGATTAAGTCAACTAGTTAAGTCAGCTGGTTAGCCAGTTGGCTGGTTAGCTAGTAAGCTAGTTATGTCAGCTGGCTAACCAGCTGGCTAGCTAGTTAAGTCAGCTAGATAATTCAGCTGGCTACCCAGCTGGCTGGCTAGGTAGTTAGCTAGTTAAGTCAGCTGGCTAGTTAGCTGACTGGTTGAATTAATAAGCTTGGTATGT
>NW_007015677.1:0-665 GCF_000164805.1 Carlito syrichta
CAAACAGCCCCTTCCTATCAAAACATAAAACAGCAAATGCTTAATTTAACTGGAAAATCAGTATTTATAATATCACAAGCCATGACTTCCAGTTTGTGATTATCATTAAAAAGGTGTTAGGATGATTAATGCAACAACATCAAAATAAAGAAGGGGTATGATGTCTGGGAAGGTTTCAGTTGTTTCGTTGTTGGTTGTAGGGATGTTCTGGTTTCTTCTGTGGAGTAACTTTGACCCTATGAGTGTAATTGTGGGATTTTTCTCTAATTCTAATTGTAAAACTGTGTATCTTGTGAGAAGTGTCAAATGCCCTTTGCAACTCTGAATCTTTCAAATGGTGGCATCTGTGCTTAAATAGCAGCATTCCAATACTGGGAATGCTGTCTGGAATTTATTTGCCTGATTAGCTATCTACAGGTTAATTAAAGGTTTTGATTTGTTCCCCTATGTATTTATTATTATTATTTTAGTGTGCTTCAAGTAGCCTACTAATTCTGCATGTGTTTCCAGTTTTTGTATTTTTAGCAAGAGGGAGAGTCAAGAAGAAATTGGGGCTGCTCTCAGCACAGCTGGCTTGGGGTTTCCTCATATTCAACTAAGCAGTCCTAGCAGTGTTGCCTCCTTGGGTGTCACTCCAGTTATCTCTAAATCTGGGTTTTCCTTTG
>NW_007015678.1:0-471 GCF_000164805.1 Carlito syrichta
AGTAAGCTAACTAGTTAGATAGCTGGTTAAGTCAGCTAGCTAGCTATGCAGCTAACTATTTAAGTCAGCTTGTTATCTAGGTAAGTAGCTAGTTAGCTAAATATTTAAGTCAGCTGACTAGCTATGTATCTAGCTGATAGCTAACTATGTCAGCTGGTTAGCTAGGTAATTAGCTAGTTAAGTCAGTTAGTTCAGTCAGCTGGCTATCTAGTTTGCTAACTAGTTAAGTCAGCTAGTTATGTTGACTGGCTAGGTAGCTACGTTAGTTAGTTAAGAAAGCTGACTAGCCAGCTGCCAAGCAGGGTTGCTAGCTAGTTAAGGCAGCTGGCTATCCAGCTTGCAGGCTAGGTAAGTAACATACTTAAGTCAGCTTGCTGGCCAGCAGGTTGGCAAGGAAGATAGGTAGTTAAGTCAGATGGCAAGCCAGTGGGTTATGTAGGTAGGTAGCTAGTTAATTCAGTTGCCTAGCAA
>NW_007015679.1:0-367 GCF_000164805.1 Carlito syrichta
GCACATGAAGGAAGTTCTAGGGTATATGACTGGAATTACCTGAGAGCTGAAATTCAGTGCTAAGATGTCCTTTAACAACTCTCATTTAATTAGCCATCATCATGGATTCCTTCCAGAGTCACGACAGTTCAATAAGTGCATTTAATTGAAAATAAATTTTCCAGACACACCACTCCCATGGAGGCAGCTCAGCAGTGGCCACGTCACTGGTGAAATGTGCCGTGGGGGGGGCATGGTGGGAAGGGAAGGGGCATGCGCTATCTCAGATGGAGCAGTGTGGTAGCTCTGGGCTCCTTTGTCCAGTTCCAAGTGGCTTTAGACTCCTGGAAAAGTTACTTGCTTCTCTCTGCATCAAGGCCACCACAGA
>NW_007015680.1:0-447 GCF_000164805.1 Carlito syrichta
TTTCATTCCATTGCTCCACATTCCATTGCATTGCCTTCCATTACCCTTCCTTGCGTTCCTCTAAATGCCACTTCACTCCATTCCATACATTCCCTTTCCATTCCATTCTACACCACCCATTCCATTCCTCTCCATTCCATTTCAATCATCTACATTCAATTCATTTCACCCCATTTAATTCGATTTTATTTGTTTAAATTCCATTTCATTGCATTCCAATCTTCTTCATTCCATTTTATTCCATTCCATTCCACACCACTCCATTGCACTCCATTCATTCCATTCCTTTCCTCTCTATTCCATTTGATTTTCTTCCTCTCCATTCTATTCATTTCAACTCCTTTCCATTCCACCTCACTCTCTTCCATTACATTCATTTCAATTCCGTTGAGTTTCTTTCCATTTCATTCCTTTCCTTTCCTCTCCACTACACTCCATTCCATTTCA
>NW_007015681.1:0-364 GCF_000164805.1 Carlito syrichta
ATACAATACATTATTATTAACTATAGTCACCATGATATAGGTCTTCAGAACTAATGTTATTAGGTTTATCTTATAACTGAAAGTTTGTACCCTTTGACCAATATATTTTTCCCCCCTACTCTCCAGTCCCTGGTTATCACCATTCTACTCTCTGTTACTAGAGTATGACTCTTTTTTAAGATTTCACAGGTAAATGAGATTATGCAGTATTTGTCTTTTTGCAGCTGGCTTACCTCACTTAACATAATGTCCTTGAGGTTCATCTACATTGTCTCAAATGACAGGATTTCCTTCTTTTTTAAGGCTGAATTGTTTCTTTCTCTCTCTCTCTCTCTCTCTCTCTCTCTCTCTCTCGCTCTCTCTG
>NW_007015682.1:0-420 GCF_000164805.1 Carlito syrichta
CCTGCTTGCTAGTCAGCTGAATTAACTAGCTTGTTATATATCTAGCCAGCTGGCTAGACAGCTGACTAAACTAGGTGACTAAACTTAGTAGCCAGCTGTCTAGCCAGGTGACTTAAGTAGCAAGCTACCTAGCTAGCCAGGTGGCAAGCCAGCTGACTTACCTAGGTGACTTAACTAGCTAGCCAGCAGATTAGACAGCTGACTTAAGTATCTAGCTACCTAGGTAGCCAGCTGTCTAGTCAACTGACTAAACTAGGTGAATTAACTAGCTAGACTGCTGGCTAGCAGGCGGACTTAACAGCTTAAGTACCTAGCCAGCCAGCTGGATAACCAGCTGACTAAACTAGCTAGCTACCTACGTATCCCACTGGCTTGCCAGCTGACTTAGCTTCCAAGGTACCTAGGTAAGCAGGTGGCTAT
>NW_007015683.1:0-362 GCF_000164805.1 Carlito syrichta
ACTAATCCTTTCTTGGGATACGTCCTCCTAACTGGGACTCATCTAAAATGGGTGCCCCAGTGGCTAGTCCTTCTCTGTGCTGGGTGTATAATTTTATTGCCCTCTTACATAATAGGTACTTTATTGATTGGGCCTCCTTCACTGTGGCACCCCAGCAACTGTCCTCCTCCAAATTGGGTACCACAGTGAATATCCCTTCTATATTATTGGATACTCAGTGTTTGACACTTCTCTGTAATTTACATCTCAATGACTGACTCTTCTCTGAGATATATGACCAGATACCAAGCCTCCTGTACATAGGTACACCAGTGACTAGAATTACTTTGTGAAGTATGCCTGGATGGGCTCGCCTCTGTAAT
>NW_007015684.1:0-362 GCF_000164805.1 Carlito syrichta
AGGCATTTTCATGTCACGCATATGCATCAGTGCCTAAGAATATGTATTACTGCCCCACCCTATCCCCTAATTCTAGTCATATGGGGAAGGAGAGGTGACCTTGAAGGAACTCACAATGGGTAGCTTCTGCTTTTCCCCATCTGAAGACATCAGCAGTTTGCATCTGTGTAATTTGTGCTTTCCAGGGTCCCTTTTTGTCATTTTCCTTGTTCACCAGAGCCCCCTGGGGTGGGGAGAATAAAGAAGGAGCTGAGACCCTGAGCTAAGTGACACTCTCAAACTCTCTCTGCAAGGTAGGACTGGAATGCAGGGCTTCCACCCCAACATCAGAGTTTTGTCACAGGACATCCTGGTGTGTAACT
>NW_007015685.1:0-361 GCF_000164805.1 Carlito syrichta
TATATATATAGCCATATGTGTGTGTACATATACAAATACATACATATACCATAGAATACTATGCAGTCATAAAAAATAATGAAATGTATATATATATATATATATATACACACACACACATATATATATTATATGACATTTTCTTTAGTTCACTGTTGATGGGCATCTGGGTTGGTTCCATGTATTTGCTATTGTGAATAATGCTGCGATAAACATATGAGTGCAGGTGTCTTTTTGGTAGAATGATTTATGCTCCTTTGTGTATATGAAGTGGGACCAAAAAACCTGGAATTATCTTTTGGATGGTGGACCCCTTGTAGTACACTCAGAATTTGTTCCTCCAGATCAAATGGCCAACCAA
>NW_007015686.1:0-428 GCF_000164805.1 Carlito syrichta
GCAATATTCCTGTTCTGGGAGCTGTTTCTGAAAATTCCGCCATAGACACTATTTGTCCATCGAATTTGAAATATCTGATATCCCTCAATAAATTCCTTCCTGGTTATACTAGCTAGAGTGGAAGTATCTAGTAAACTTAAAATATGCCTTTCTTATGATCCAGCGATTTCACTCTTTAGTATATATGCAATAAAAATGAGCATCTATGTACTCACCAAAAGACTTTTTTAAAAAGTCTATTGGCTGGGCGCAGTGGCTCAAGCCTGTAATCCCAGCACTATGGGAGGCCAAGGTGAGGGAATTGCCTGAGCCCAGGGGTTCGAGACCAGCCTGGGCAACTTGGTGAGACCTCGTCCCTACAATAAATCAAAATTAACCAGGCATGGTAGTGTGCACCTGTAGTTCCAGCTACTTGGAAGGCTGAGGCA
>NW_007015687.1:0-789 GCF_000164805.1 Carlito syrichta
CTGACTAGCCCCCTGGCTTGGTAGGTAGCTAGGTAATTAAGTCAGCTGGCTAGCCCGCTGACTAGTTAGTTAAGTCAGCTAGTTAAGTGTGCTGGTTAACCAACTGAATATCATGGTGGCTAGCTAGTTATGTCAGATGGCTATACACTTAAGTCAGATCATTAATTCAGTTGGTTTGCCAGCTGGTTAGTTAGGTGGTTGACTAGTTAAGATTGCTGGTTAACAGACTGGACAGGTAGGTGGCCATCTATTTAAGCCAGCTGGCTAGCCGGCTGACCAGCAGGGTAGCTAGCTAGTTAAGCAGGCTGGCTATCAGAATGTCCAGCCAGCCAGCTGACAATTTAATTCAACTAGCTAGCCAGCAGGCCATCCCTCTAGCTAGCTAGCTGGCTGCCTAACCAACTAGCCAGCCAGGTAACTAGCTAGTAAAGCCAGCTGGCTAGCCGTCTAGCCAACCAGGTAGCTAGCTAGTTAAGTCAGGAAACTAGCCAGCTAGCCAGTCAATTCGCTAGTCAGCTAGTTAAGTCAGCTAGCTAGCCAGCTAGCTATTTAAGTCAGCTATCAAGTCAGTTAACTATTCAGCTATCTAGTTAAATCAGCTAGGTAGTCAGGTAGCTTGTCAGCTAGCTATTTAAGCCAGCTATCTAGTCAGCTAATTAATCAGCAAGATAGTTAAGTCTACTAGCCGGCTAACTAGCAAGTAAGCAAGCTCGTTAAGTCAGTTAGATAAGACAGCTAGATATGCTGCTTGATATCTAGTTATGTCAGCCACATATCCAGCTAGGTAGT
>NW_007015688.1:0-358 GCF_000164805.1 Carlito syrichta
AAATTTGAAGCTTTTCGTATGCCATGAAACTTGCAGGAAATTTTCATGGGAGCGTTTCAAAGTTCAGATTTCAGGGTGAGAGGTTGGGACTGCCGAATGTCATACTCCAAGTCTGAGCCCTGGGAGATCCGAGGCACTTCTGTTTCTGACCATTTTGGATATGGGATACTCAATCCTGTAGCGCTGTGTTTGGATTGGTTGGTGGATTTAAAAGCAAAAGTAAAAGGCTTAATTTTTTGGTTTGCTGTAACTCTTACATATGTAAATTTTTTGTAAGAATGTATTAACGGCTTGCTCGGCCTAGATGGTTATTTTTACTTTTAATATTTTTGAGTATGATATTTAAACAAAAAGGTCC
>NW_007015689.1:0-456 GCF_000164805.1 Carlito syrichta
ATTCATTGGGGCACACATCATGGAGGTGGCCTTGTCATTGTTACACCCATCACAGAGGAGGGCTTGACACTGAGGCACTCATCAGGGTGGAGAGCAATTAACTGAGACACCCAATATGGAGGAGAGCAAATCAGTGGGTCACCCTCCATAGGTGAGGTCAAGTCACTAGGAAACCCATTTTGGAGGAGGGTCATTAACTGGAACACTCCTCACACAGGTGGTCATGTCACTGGAACACCCATTAAAGAGGATGCCAAGTCACTGCAATTCCCATTTCTAAGGAAGTTCCAGTCATTTGGGCACAATTTTACCCCCCAACACTCGGTCATCCATTTTATGGGACTAAGAGTCACAGGGACACCCATCAAAGAAGAAGGATATTCACAGGGTGCCCAACACAGAAGAGAGTCCATCACTGAGACACCTATCACAGAGGAAAGACAGTCACAGGAACAC
>NW_007015690.1:0-355 GCF_000164805.1 Carlito syrichta
TTAAGTCAGCTAGAAAAGTCAGCTGGCTAGCTAGCTAGGTAGCTAGCCAGGTAAGAAAACAAGGTAAGCCAGGTGGTTAGCTAGGTAGCTAGCTGGTTAAGTCAGCTACTTAAGTCAGCTTGCTAGCCAGCTGCCTATCTGGGTAGTTAGCTAGTTATGTCAGCTGGCCAGTCAGTCAGCTAGCTAGGTAAGAAACCTAGTTAAGTCAACTCACTAACCAGCTTGTTAGCTGGGTAGCTAAGCATTTAAGTCAGCTGGCAAGCCAGTAAGCTATGTAGGTAGCTAGCTAGTTAACTCAGCTGGCTATCCATCTGGTTAGCTAGGTACCTAGGTAGTTAAGTCAGCCTGCTAGCAA
>NW_007015691.1:0-355 GCF_000164805.1 Carlito syrichta
AGAGGATTGAAATGGAGAGGAATGGAGTGGAGAGGAATGGTAAAGAATGGAGAATAATGGAATGGAGTGGAATCGAATAGAGTGGAATGGAATGTAATGGAGAAGAAAGGAATGGAAAGAAATGGAGTGGAATGGAATGGAGAGGAATGGAATGGAATGGAGAAGTATGGAATGGAGGAGAATGGAGTGGAATGGAATGGAGAGGAATGGAATGAAGTGGAGTAGTATGTATTGGAATGGAAAGGGGAGGAATGGAATGAAATGGAATTGACTGGATTGGGTGACAATGGAATGTAATGGAATGGAGAGGAATGGAATGACACAACAATGGAAAATACCTGAAAGGAATGGAATG
>NW_007015692.1:0-355 GCF_000164805.1 Carlito syrichta
GGCAGGTCATTGGAACACCCATTAGAAAGAGGATCAATCACTGGGGCACTGATAACAGATTAGGGTCAGTTACTGGGGCACATTACAGAAAAGGCCTTATAGGGGAGCACTAGTCACTAAGGCACCATCCAATATCAAATGCTGGATAGCCACTGAGGCACACATCACAGAGGAGGCCCAGTAACGGGGGCACCCCTCACAGAGAAGGGCCAGTCATGAGACTCCCATCACCGAGGAAGGACAGTCACTGGGGCACTCAGAACAGAGGGGCCCATTCACTGAGGCACCCATCACAGAGACAGGTCAGTCACAGGGGCATCAATCACAGAGGAGGGCTTCTCACTGAGAAACCGAC
>NW_007015693.1:0-888 GCF_000164805.1 Carlito syrichta
AACAGATTGGCATTTAAGCTGCATTAATCACTTCTGAATAACTGATACGATGATGTACCAACGTTCATTCAACGCAGTAAAATGAAACTTTGAAAGCCACACTGGTTAAGATCTTCCAACTTCAGAATCATTATTCTTTTCTCTACAGAATGCAGTGCTGTCTTCCTAAGGTAAGGTAAGTCAAGTGTAGGCAGAAAGATCCTAGAAGCTGTTGCTCTCTGAGTTGCGTGTCTCCACCTCCAGAGAGGCAGGTTGGCCACATGGAGGGAGCACAGGTCTCTGCCTGCAGGGAGGAGGCAAGGGACAGTGGTTCTACAGAAGAAGATAAAAGGTCACAGACTTTTCACTGCCCTTGATCTTCCCATGACTCTCCTGGGGTGACAATAAGACCCAGGTAGAGCAGGTCATTTGGTTACCTGGGACCTCTTCCTTGATCCAGCTTTGAAGCCAAAAATCAAAGGTTGTTGAGGGGGCCTGTGAACAGCCTGAGACACTGAGGATGGGAGGCAGGTTCAGTGGCCGGAAAGGGAGAGCCCTGCGTGGAAGTCACGGAGTCTGTTGGCTGTGTTTAATTGAATCTTTGAGAAATGGGTGTAGAGTTGTTAATTTTTAAAGAAAAATGATCTCAGGCAGAAATAGAATAGAGATTTCACATTCATAAATTTATCTGACTCCCAACAAGCCTTGTCCAAGGGTGATTCAGCTTCTATGTTAAAAGCATAATTAAAGCCAGGCTTGGTGGCTCAGCCTGTAATCCCACACCTTTGGGAGGCTGAGGTGAGTGGATTGCCTAAGCCCGCGGGTTCAAGACCCGCCTGGGCAGCGAGACCTCATCTCTACAATAAATCAAAAAATCAGCCGGGCGTGGTAGCGCATGCCTGTAATTCC
>NW_007015694.1:0-353 GCF_000164805.1 Carlito syrichta
CAGGTGGATTCTGTTTCCTTCATCACTTCCCTACTTACCTTTCTGGTGTTGTCTGTACCATCGAAGTAAAATTATTCAAATTATTATTTCAAGGTTTGGATCAGGGAAAACTCAAATTACACATTGGCTATTTATTCAATGACCTTCCCAACTTACCTTTTTATTTTGATCAAAAATCCTTTTGGATTTCTCAAGCATATAAAATTGATTCTTAAGCAAAGGAAAAATAATCTATTTCTTTCTTTAGAATCTTTATCTCTTTTACAACTGTCCCTCACCTCACATAACTTTCTTCCATGCTACAAGAGATGGCGCTGTAGGCGAGGAAAATTGTGAAAACCGAGGCGGTGAAG
>NW_007015695.1:0-858 GCF_000164805.1 Carlito syrichta
CCAAAATGAACTTACAAGTGTTATCATTTTACAAAAAGAAACCCAAGGTATAAAAATGGTTCAGTACTCATCCCAGATACCAGAGTCCAGATCTAAACACAAGTCTGACCAGCTCTAAGTCTGCATTTGCTCCATTAAGCCACACTGCCTGGAGGCCTGGAGTAGTCCTCTACCTGCCAGCAGGTACAAAGAGTGGGAAACAAAAACAAGGGGGAGGGACAGGAAGGAAAGGTCAGCAAGAACTCAGCTCAGTCCCAGCAACTCCCAGAGCAGGGAGCATACAACAAATATATATAAAATCGAGTCTGAAAACACAATAAATATGTATAAAATCGAGCAGCCCTGTTGGAGAACCGCCCCTCCTCTCCTACGGCCCACCAGGTCCAGCCCTCAGCTCCTCTGTTCAGCAAACACAGGAGAGTCCCAGCTCCACCAGGCAGAAAGCTCTGGCTGTTCCACAGAGAGGAGAGAAAACTAAGCCGAGGTTGCCAGATCACCTTTCCTTTTGTCTTATCATCTTTCCACAGTCACAAAATAGTTTCCCCTATCTCTGATATCACAATTAATGTACTATTACTGTCTCAGCGCTTAGGATGTTCTCATAAGGATCCATATTTTGACCCCAAAATAAAATATTTTGTACCCTAAGGTAGCACTCACACCAGTCTTATTAAAAGAAAAGGATAGGGCCAGGCGTGGTGGCTCAAGTCTATAATCCCAGCACTTTGGGAAAACAAGGCGAGAGGATTTCCTGAGCGCAGGGGTTCGAGACCAGCCTGGGCAACTTGGTAAAACCTTGTCTCTATAATAAATCAAAAATGAGCTGGATATGGTAGTGCACGCCTGTAGTTCCAGCTA
>NW_007015696.1:0-349 GCF_000164805.1 Carlito syrichta
ACCTCCCCAGGGAAAGTTCCACATGGCTGTGGGATGATGGAGTGATCGGGAAAGAAAGGGACGCTCTCCCCACCCAAAAGAGGCACACTGGGCTACTGGAACCTGGGCTGGCCACGGCATTGCCAGATCTCTTTGATCGCTCTACCCCAATTGCTGTTCTACCTCAGGGCAGTCTGTTCCATGAGCTCACATGTGTCTGTGGGGCACAAATGTGGAGTGTGGAGGCAGAACTGATACATTTGGCCAAAGGTATGGGACGGACGTGCCTGGAAGCCAACTTTGAAACTGTCAGTGATCGACAGGCAGGAAAGTGCCTTTTCTTCTCCCATCCCTAAGGGTGACTCCTCGT
>NW_007015697.1:0-358 GCF_000164805.1 Carlito syrichta
TCAGCCCCCATGCCAGCATCCACACACCTCTCGGGGTCCCACTATGAGGCCCACTCCCTTTTGATGACCCAGGGCCACAGAAAGGGCAGCTGGCATTGCCAGCTGAGCCCTCTGCAGGGGATGTGGCTGGCTCATGGGTGTTTCTCCACCAGGGTGCCCACCCCTCCTCCCACCTCAATTCCCAAGGGTGGACCCACTCTCCTCTAAGGGGCCACCTTGGGGAAAAGGAGGAGGAAACTCTCAAACGTTCCGGAAGGCAGAGACAGCTGGGCCATTCACGCCCATCTCCTTGGCACTCGGGGAGGCCAAAACAGGAAAATGGCTGGCATCTGGGAACACAAGACCAGGCTGGACACCA
>NW_007015698.1:0-410 GCF_000164805.1 Carlito syrichta
AACTAGTCGGCTGGAAACTCAGCTAGTTTGTCATCTAATAGTGGGATCACTCACTTTCCATAAGGTCAGCTAACTAATCAGCTCCCTTGCATGGCAACCAGTCAGGAAATTAGTCGGCTCGCTCACCAACCAATAGGTCAACTATCTTGTCGACTCTCTCACAAGCCAACAGGTTAGCTAGCTAGTCGGCTTGCTCTCCAGTTGTCTAGCTAATTCAGTTCACCAGTCGGCTCGCACGCCAGTTGACTAGTTAAGGCAGCTCGCCGGTCGCCTCACTCATTGGTTGACTAGTTAAGTCCTCTGACCTATCAGCTTACTCACCAGTTGACTAAAGTCAGCTGACCAGTCAGTTCACTCACCAGTCGAATAGTTAAGTCAGCTGACCAGTTGACTCACTCACCGAATGACTA
>NW_007015699.1:0-344 GCF_000164805.1 Carlito syrichta
ACAAACAAACAGCCCCATTAATGGTCAAAGAACATGAACTGACACTTTTCAAGGGATGACATACAAGCAACCAATAAACACATGAAAAGATGTTTGGCCTCACCAATCATCAGTGAAATGCAAAGCAAAGCTACAATGAGATACTCCCTCACTCCAGAATAGATGGCTATCATTAATAAGTGAAAAAACAACAGGTGCTGCTGATATTGCTGCAGAGAAAAGGAAACACATCCACACTATTGGGAATGTTAAGTCAGTTCAGCCTCTATGGAAAGCAGAGTGATGATTTCTCAAAGAACTTAAAATCGGGCTTCTATACAATCCAGCAATTCCTCTTCTGGGAA